>NW_003852718.1:246635-251137 GCF_000181295.1 Otolemur garnettii
CTCCCCGCCGCTTCCCGCCCTCCCCACCCCCCAAGCTCCAACTCCCCAGCTTCGCGGCGCCTCCGGGATGCAACTCCCGTTTTCCGCGCACTCCGGCGGCGGTCCCCGCACACAAAAACAGCCCTCTCGGAGGCGCACGGCTCAGCCCGGCTGCGCGCAGGAAGGACAGTCGCGGCCGGGGGTGGGGACGCGGCGCCCCCCGCCTCCCGCCCGCCCTCGCGGCCCCGGGGGAAGGCGCGGTTACCGGCTCGGGTCGGTCACGCCGTCAGGTGCCGGCTGCCGTCGGCGCTGACCTTCGCCGCCAAAGCTGTAGCTGAGGCTGCGGCCGCCATGTTCCCGTGTTAATAACTGCTGCCTGGTTGTTTATTTCAATGGAGATCCTCCCCCAGCTCCCTCCTCCTCCTCCTCCTCCTCCTCCTCCTCCTCCGCGTCTCCGCACTTGCGGAGAGAGAGACAGACCAGGCGAGCTCGCTCTAGCAGGGGAGGGGGCTCGGGAGGCAGGCGGTCCCTCCTTCCGTCTCCCCGGCAGTGGCCGCCACCAAGTCCTGTCACTGGGGAAAGGACGGAGCGGAAACTTGCCTTCCGTGCCCCTGAGGAAGGAGCAAAGGTGGACTGAGGGTTGTGTGGGGAGAATACCCCGGCTGCGGGGTCCGCAGCATCTCTGAGAAGGCGGCCTGGGAAGAGGTGAAGAGTAAGGGGACAGGGGACAAGATGGGTGACAGTGGTAGAGGAAGGGTGACCTATGGGTGACTGGAAGGGAAGGGAGAATAAACAGAGGACTCCATGGGAGGGCAAAGGGCAGTGCCAAAAAGGAAAGCTAGCGAGTGGGACAGGCCGGAGCCGCAGAGTGGAGGCGGTGGAACCTTGGGGTTGTAGACGGCAGGAACCATGCCCCAAGACGGAGATCGGAGATAGCCAAGTGCCAGGGTCGCCCCAGAGGAGCCTCCCACCCGCGCTCCGGCCGGGCCCGTCTGCCAGCAGCCTGCGTCCCTCGGGCGCACTGTGCCCCACTTCACCCCATTCACGGTCCTGCGGCTGTCCCAGGAGGTGCCCCCTCGTCCGTCTAGTCCCCCTGGTTGACAACGAGGATTGGCTTCTCGTGTTGCAGTTACATCTCAAGAAGGGATACTTGGAGTGAGGGGGAGCTTAAAGGGGTGTCACGCAGCACTCGCATAATAAAGCAAAAGCTGCCCACACCGTGTAAAACCTAACCTGGTTGAAAACCTTTCCTGGCACGCCATGAAATCGCAAAAGTTTTAATTACAAAGTCCACTCTCTAGACATAGAGAAGTAAAGAATTAAGGGGACGAAAGAGATTGACACCAAAATTTGAGAACCCCCATTTAAGTGTTACTTGGATTGGTTTTAAACTTTGGGAAAAAGCAAGTTTTTTCCAGCTTACCCAGTAATTAGTTGAAAAATCAGCAATGAGTATTGAACAGCAATTATCAAATATGAGAGAACACATTTCCTTTTTTTAAGTTTTATAATAAAAAGGGTCTCTTGCCATATACAAAATAGTGTTTATTGAACAGTTACTATGTATCTAGCTATGTGCTAAGTGATTCATATTGATTAATTGATTTTAATCTTCAAGTTTACAAAGTAATTACCACTTTACACCTCCCACAAAAAATTGAAGCTTACAGAAATAATTCGTGTAGGGTCACATAGCCAGACAGCTAGAGAGGATTTGGGTATAGTCCTGGTGAGCTCCAAAGCCCATGCTTTTATCGTGTCTCTAACCTCAAATTTGTGGAAATACCACCAATTTTATTAGGGGAAAGAAAAAGTATATGTATGGTGGGTGTGTGCGTGTGTGTTTGGAAGGCTGTAACAACAAACGCTAGCACAGAGGAGTATCAGACAAAATGGGTGTGTAAGGAGGTACTTCCACTTTTTATTTTGGACACCTATCTAGTGTTTGAAATGTTTGCACTGACCGTGTATTAAAGTAGAAAAATTTTTAAGATTTTTTAAATTATCTGGAATTACGGAATTATGCTCCTTGAAAACCCAAAGCACATTTCCAAAAATTAGGAGAGGAAACAGGAAATGGAGGGGTGTTTATGTAGCCTATCTTCTACTAATAATAGTATAGTGTTCTTACAGTAATAGTAAGTAGCAGTAGTCACCTGAGATCTGTCACACCGCTGAACTCCCAATTTTGGGGGGGGGGGGCTCATCACCAACTATGAATTATCAGGAGATGTGATAAAGATTCTCTTTCTTGCTTTCTATCCCTCCTTTTGCTGAAAATCTGGAATCCTTCAGTCCTCTGCAATAGATTTCACACTTTCAAAAACTACCATGCAAACAAATGACTTCCCCATTGCATTCCCATATATTACTCAGTAAAACTTTTCACAGCATGGTCAAGATACATGACTATTTCTACCAAACATGAAACAAAAAAATCTGACAGCAAAGTACACAAGTTCCATGTCCACCAGCTACTCAATTGCCTCTTACTTGAAGAATAATGCTCTTTAGTACACTCCCTGGTCTCCCTCCAAACATCATGCCCTTATTATGACACTATTCATTCTGGCTTCCTTATATGTTTGGCTTTCTCATTCACTAACTTATAAGCTCCTCAGGGCCAGGGACCTAGTTTTGTTTTTGTTTGTACATGCTATAGCACCTAACAAGGAATTACATAAATGTTTGTTCTTTTATTGATTCTGAAATACAAAAAATAGTATCAGTCCCAAGGCCCCTCTCCCCTCCTCATCCTCCAATGCCTTGCTCATAAAACATGTATACAGAGCAGCGCCTGTGACTCAGTGGGTAGGGCGCCAGCCCTATATACCAAGGATGGCGGGTTCGAACCCAGTCCCCGCCAAACTGCAAAAAAAAAAAAAAAAGTCTGGCGTTCTGGCAGGCACCTGTAGTCCCAGCTACTAGGGAGGCTGAGGCAGAAGAATCGCTTAAGCCCAGGAGTTGGAGGTTGCTGTGAGCGGTGATGTCACAGCACTCTACCAAGGGTGATAAAGTGAGACCCTGTCTTTAAAAAAAAAAAAAAGTATACAAAATACATTTTTCTTTTGAAAGAACTTAGATTTTTGTAAGGCCTCAAAATCATTGTTTATAAAAACTAGCCATAATATTAGTGAATCATGACAGTGATAACATTAAATGAAAAGGTAGAAAAGAAAGAAAAATGTACAATTATGCAAACTGAAAAAAAAAAAGTGAAGGCCTGGTGGCTCATGCCTGTAATCCTAGCACTCTGGAAGGCTGAAACGAGTGGATTGCTTGAGCCCAGGAGTTCCAGAACTGTCTGAGTAAGAGCAAGACCCCATCTCTACTAAAAATAGAAAAACTAGCAGAGCATGGTGGCACACACCTGTAGACCCAGCAACTCAGGAAGCTGAGGTAAGAGGATTGCTCAACCCAAGAGTTTGAAGTTGCTGTGAGCTATGACACTACAGCACTTTACCCAGAGTAACAGAGTGAGACTGTGTCTCAAATAAATACATACATACATACATAAGGAAGAAGGTATATTACCAAGAGAGAACAACCCAATAAGGAAAGAAATGTGGGTGCAAATCATAAAGGGGAAGGAAATTATTGAAATGTAGTGGAGGTAGAAACTTGACAGACCATGAATGGATGAGGCAGAAACAAAAAAGAAGTGGCAACGTAATCACAGAATGCAACATGAAACAGGAAAGAGCATGACAAATTATATATCTAACAGTATACCTAGGAAAAACCCCAACAGTATGAGTCCTATAGGACAAAGATTTCTGTTTTTGTCTGTTTTCTGTTCAACATTCAATTTTCAAGGTGCTCACCTTTTATCATAGCATGCATTATGTTATAAAAAAAGTATCATGTTATAGTAAAAGGTAACAGCTCACCTTTTATTATAACATGCATTATAATAAACGATAACACAGTACAGTAAAAAGAGCTATAGAAGATAAGCAAATAAACATGAAATGGACTCTGCGAATTCCTATGTAGCTTCACACAAATCACTATCACAATTTCTTCATCTGTATAATTGTTCCAAGACTCAAAATGGTGAAAATAAATGTACTTTGTTTACTATCAAGCTCTTTTTACAGATGAAAAGGAGTATTATGTTGGCTAAATCTGTGAGCAGCACAGTTATCTTTACTTTGGTGTGCGCTCAAATTGCAAAAGCAAAAATTTAGTTTATTCTATTAAAAATGCAATACTTGGAGGGAAATCAGTTAAAACTATTTGTTTGTCTGTTTGATTATTGAACAAAACAACTGCGTGAAGCCAAATGTTTCGTTCTTATAATTAGCTCTCTTCTAAATCCCTTATTATATTATAACTACCATAATAAATGTCTATTACGGGTCATGCATAGTACTTAAATTTTCTATGAAGTAGTCATTGTATGTATTATTCCCATTTTACATATCATAAAACGGAAGTTCTGAGAGGTCAGATAATTCATGCAAGGTGGTAGAGCTGCCTTTGCCACATGGTTAACAAATTGTGCTAAGATTCTATTCATC
>NW_003852718.1:251252-255659 GCF_000181295.1 Otolemur garnettii
TTTTTTTTTTTTGAGACAGAGTCTCACTCTGTTGCCCAAGCTAGAATGCTATGGTCTTAACCTAGCTCACAGCAACCTCAAACTCCTGGGTTTAAGCAATTCTCCTGTCTCAGCCCTCCAAGTAGCTGGGACTACAAGTGCCCACTACAATTCTCTGCTATTATTATTATTTTTTTTTCCATTTGTAGTAGACACCAGGATCTTCCTCTTTCTCAGGCTGGTCTCTGGCTCCTGAGCTCAAGGGATCCCCCTGTTTGGCCTCACAGAGTGCTAAGATTACAGGCAGGAGCTACCATGCCTGGCCTATCTATCCCTTACTGCTTAAGCAAAAATTATTAATAAAACCACACTTGTTCCAGAGCATTCTGGAATCAGAACCATATGTTCTATTGTTCAGGCTAGAGTGCCATGGTGTCAGCCTAGCTTACAGCAATCTCAAACTCCAGGGTCCAGGGGATTCTCTTGCCTGGGCCTTCCAAGTGGGACTAAAGGCACCTGGCACACAACACCTGGTTAATTTTTCTCTTTTTTTCTTTTTCTTTTTTTCCCGCAGTAGTGATAAAAAAAAAAAAATCTCACTTTTGCTCAGGCTGGTCTCAAACTCCTGAGCTCAAGGGATACTCCCAACTCAGCCTCCCAGAGTGCTAAGATTACAGGTGTGAGCCACCAGCATGAGTTTCAACTATGGCTCTTACTCTGTGAGTTATTTTGCCTCTCTGCAAATCCTACCCAGCACAATAAGGTAAGAAAATGAATAGAAGGAGTAAAACCATTTTATTCACTGATGATATAATGTTGTACATATAAAATTCAAAAGAATACATAAACTACTAAGATGAATGTAAGATCACAGGATGCAAGGTCAATTGTATTTCTGTATATTATGAAGAAACAACTGAAAAACAAAACATTTTTCAAATGCCATTTACAAAAACAGAAAAAACATGAAATAGCAATACATTTAATGAAAGATACACAAGATCTCTACATTGAGGGAAAAAAAACACCTGCTAATAGAAGTTCACAAAGACCTAATTAAAAAGAGATAGGCCAAGCACAGTGATGCACACCTATAGTCCCAGCTTCTCAGGAAGCTGAGACAGGAGGGTGGCTTGAACCCAGGAGTCAAGACTAGTTAAGAAACATAGTAAGACCCTGTCTCTTAAAACATTAAATTAAATTTTAAAAAAGAAAATAATTAAAAAAGAAAGACCAGGCACGGTGGCTTATACCTGTAATCCTAGCACTCTGGGAGGCTGAGATGGGTAGACTGCTTGAGCTTAGGAATTCAGACCAATCTGAGCAAGAGCAAGACCCCATCTCTACAAAAAATAGAAAAAATAGCCAGGCCTGGTGGCACATACCTATAGTAATTGGGAGGCTGAAGCAGGAAGATTGCTTGAGACCAAGAGTTTGAGGTTGCTTTGAGTTATGTTGACGCCATGGCACTCTACCCAGGATGACAGAGTAAGACTGTATCTCAAAAAAAATAATAATAAATTTTATAAAAGAGAGATGGATATAAGATGTTGGCACTTCCCAAATTGACCTATAAATTCAATGCAATCCCAATCAAAATTCCAGCAAGTTTTGTTTTTTGGTTTTTTGAGACAAAGTCTCACTTTGGTACCCCAGACTAGGGTGCCCTAGCATCATAGTTCACAGCAACCTCAACCTCCTAGGCTCAAGCAATCCTCTAGTTTCAGCCTCCTGAGTACCAGCTAATTTTTCTATTTTTTGTAGAGACGGACCAACCTCTTGCTCAAGCTGGTCTCCAACTCCCAGACTCAAGCAATTCACCTGCCTTGGCCTCCCAGAGTGCTAGAATTACAAGAGTGAGTCACCACGCAAGGTCCCAGCAAGCGTTTTAAATAAACGTTGAGATGCTAGGTCTACAATTGATATGTAAATACATATTACCTGGTATAGGTAAGACAGACATGAAGAAGCACAAGTCATGATTTACACTACTGGTTTCAATACTTGCTATAAAGCTACAAAAATTAAGACAGTGTGATATTGGTACACATATAGGCATAGACAAAAAGATCAATGGAGCAGAATAGAGAGCCCAGAAATACACCTCCAAATTTATAGTCAATTGATTTTGCAGAAAATTGTCAAAGAAATTCAATGGAGAAAGCAAAGTCTTGTCAATAAACAGTGCTGGAACAAGTAGATATTAGTATGGAGAAAATAAATTTGACTCCCCCCCTTACCATACACAAGAAGGAATTACAGATGAATCATTGACTTAAATGTTAAAGACAAAACTATAAAGCTTCTAGAAGAAAATATGGGGTAGCAAATATCTTTACAAAACTTTGGAATAGGCCGTTTCTTCTTACCATGACCTAAAAGACACTAGCCAGAAAAGAAAAATAAATAACAAATTAGATTTTACCAAACTTCCGTCATTTAAAAAAATAAACATTGAAAAATCCCATTAAGGAAATATTGATAAAAAGGCAGTCCATGGATTTGTAAAACGTATTTGTGATACGTGTATCAAGCAAAGTAATTATATTCAGAAAAAAGAATGCATAATAAGAAAAAAGGCCAAATAACAAAATGGATGAAAGACTTAGAAGGCACTTTACAAAAGTATATGTGTGGCTGATAAACTTATGAAAAGATGCTCAGCATCATTAGTCATCAGGAAATAATTCAAATTAAAACCACAATAGGTGGCTTGGCACCCATAGCACAGTGGTTACTATCTCGGCCATATGCACCACGGCTGATGGGTTCAATCCCAGCCCCGGTTAAGCAACAATGACAACTCCACCACCAACAAAAAAATAGCTGGGCATTGTGGTGGGTGCCTGTAGTCCCAGCTATGCAGGAAGCTGAGGCAAGAGAATCCCTTAAGCCCAAGAGTTGAGGTTGCTGTGAGCTGTGACGCTACAGCACTCTACCAAGAGCGACATAGTAAGACTCTGTCTCAAAACACACACACACATACACAATAGATAACCCCTTCTTATACATTTGTTAGAATGTCTAAAATTGTAAAAGGCCACCAAGTATTGGGGAGAATGTGGAGCAAATGGAATTCTCGTTTATTGGGAGCAGGATTGTACAACCACTTTTGAAAACCGTGGCAGTTCTTCATAAAGTTAAGCATATACAATTCTACCCAACAATTCTGCTAGGCATTTATTTATCTAGGGGAAATGAAAACATATGTCCACCAAAAAGATTGTAGAGAATGTTGATCGGAGTTTGAGTCATAGTAGTCAAAACCTGGAAACTAATTTCCATCAGGGTTTGCGGAGGAACAAGGCATGGCATATTTACATGACGAGAAACTACTTGCCGATAAATAGGAACGGATTATTGATATGTGTAACATGGAAGATCTCAAAAGCATTCTGCTGAGCAGAGGCAGTCATATGAGTACATTCTGTATAATCCTGTTTTTTACACATTACAAGAGCAGGCAAAATGAATATATAGCGGTGAAAGTTAATACAGTGGTTGTGGGGGGTGCAGATTGGAAAAAAGACAATTTTCTGCAATAAAGAAATATTCTGAAATGATGCATATTGATTTAGGTGATGGTTACATTTTCACAATGCTTTGTCAAAACTCATTGAGTTATACCCTTTGCTATATGCAAATTATACCTAAACATAGTACTGTGAATATTTTTAAAAATAGAATAGGAGGGAAGCTCCCCACGATGATGAAGTATATATTTTTAAAAGCCTCTAACAAATATCATCCTCGATAGTGAAACATTTACATCTTCCCCTGAGATTGGGAAAGAGTATTGGAAGTAGCACGCAATATTGCCATTTGTATTCAAAACTGTACAGGAGATTCTAGTCAGTGTGGCAAAGGAAAAAAAAATGGTATAAAGACTACTAAGGAAGAAATAAACTGCCATTATTTGCAGAGATCATGATTATTTATGTAAAAAATAACAAAAAGAGGCCAGATGTGATGGCTCCGACCTGTAATTCTAGCACTCTGGGAGGCTGAACCACGAGGACCTCTTCATTTCAGGAGTTGGAGACCAGCCTGAGTGAGAGTGAGACCCATATCTCCTGAAAATAGAAAAACTAGCCAGGCATTATGGCAAGTGTCTGTAGTCCCAACTACTTGGGAGGCTGAGGCAAGATGATTGCTTGAGACCAAGAGTTTGAGGTTGTGATCTATGACACCATGGCATTCTACTCAGGGTGACCCAATGAGGCTCTGTGTCAAAACAAACCAAAACAAAAACCAATTTGAAGTATTGATAGTTCTTCCTTTCCCTTTGTTTATCTATAATGATGCCACAAAAAAAGATATAAATAGCTATTTTTTTTTCCTTTCAGATAGAGCCTCACTATGTTGGCCCCGGCTACAGTGCTGTAGCATTGTAGCTCACAGCAACCTTAAACTCTTGGGTTCAGGCTC
>NW_003852718.1:257233-258160 GCF_000181295.1 Otolemur garnettii
GGTCTTGAACTTCTGGCCTCAAGCAATCCTCCTGCCTTGGCCTCCCAGAGTGCTAGGATTGTAGGTGTGGGCCACCAAGCCCAGCCTGCATTATTTTTTATTGTTGTAAAATATACATAACATAACATTTTCCATTCTAACTGTTTTTAAGTTCATAATCCAGTGGCAGTAAGTATATTCACCTTGTCGTACAATCATCACCACTATCCACCTGGAGAACTTTTTCAAGAAAATATTCTGGACATGTTATTAAATGCATCTAGGACTCAGTTTCCTACCTAAGTCCTACATTTTTAAGATCCCCCACAGCACAGGAAAAGGGAACTAAAGCACATCCAGAGGAGTAACAGACTTCTTTGGTTAAAATGTGAGGGTTAAAATCCTAGGTCCAGCGGTCATTAATGTTCAAATATAGCTAAGATAGGAAAACGTCATCATGAAAGGAAGTGCATCTAAATAATGGTTCTTTTTCCTCAGTAGAAGAATCATCTTCAGAAGAGTAATACACCCTTTGCTGCTTTTGAAATAGGCCTTTGTAAACATGGGCGACTTGACAAACAGTGTTATTACAGAACACTCATTCTGACAATAGTTCTTGGGCTTTAAAATACATGTAAAACTCTGGTTTTATTAAAAACATTCACAGGGTCAATCAGTGTTATACTTTAATTAGTCTATTATTTATGAATGTTCATTTTTAACATGCTTGATTAAATGCCTCTGCTCCTGAGCTGTTTGTCTTGTCTTAAGGGTTTCCCCAAGATAATTTTGCAGATCCAGACACACAAATACCTGAGAGACTGCAGTTGTCACTTGCCTCACCCTCACGCCCTTTTAGGTCATTAATGTTCAAGTTTTTAAACTGAGTGGTAGGTATGTAAACATTATTCCTTATATCAGCCAGACATGTGTTAAATATTCCACATA
>NW_003852718.1:258401-261996 GCF_000181295.1 Otolemur garnettii
AGAGTAAGACTCTGTCTTGAAAGAGAGAAAAAGACTCGGGAGGCTGAGGCAAGAGAATCACCTAAGCCCAGGAATTGGAGGTTGCTGTGAGCTGTGACGCCACCGCACTACCGAGGGTGATAGAGTGAGACTGTCTCTATAAAACAGAAAGAAAGAAAGAAAGATTCTGTATATACATAGTATTTAATAAAAAAATTAAAAATTCCTCCTATGAAAACTATTTTACTTAAGCACATTCTTTTGTTATAAAATAACAAAAGTAATATTTAGAACCTGTCTTTCTTGTAGACTAAGTTTTAAGTAAATTACTAATATTGGGTGCTTTCTGGTACACTTTGTCACTGATTTATACATGCATGGTCAACTAACCACCTAAGAATGGCAAGGCTTTAGAAAGCCTTCTCTTTAGAGTTCTCTCTAGAACGCCTCCTCTGTACAGTTCTCTCTAGAACGCCTTCTCTTTACAGTTCTCTCTAGAATGCCTCCTCTTTCGAGTTCTCTCTACAACACCTTCTCTTTACAGTTCTCTCTAGAACTCCTCCTCTTTTGAGTTCTCTCTAGAACGCCTTCTCTGCCTCTGCTTAGAGTTTTCCCTACTCTTGTTTTCTCTTCTCCTTACTTATTTTGGGCTTCATAGCTACTTCTTTCCATTTGAATAGTGATTGCATTTATAGTATTACTCTTCCCTCCTATCTGAGTCCAAATCCTCTCAAGAATTTTGGGGGGCCAGGCGCAGTGGCTCACACCTGTAATCCCAGCACTTGGGAGGCTGAGGCAGGTGGATCACCTGAGCTCACAGGTTCAAGACCAACCTGAGCCACAGTGAGACCTCATCTCTAAAAATAGCCAGGTTTTGTGGCAGGTGCCTGTAGTCCCAGATACTTGGGAGGCTGAGGCAAAAGAATTGCTTAAGCCCAGGAGTTTAAGGTTACTGTGAGCTATCTTGCCACAGCACTCTACCAAGGGTGACAAAGTGAGACTCTGTATTTTACCAACTGTAACAGAAGTTTTTAGTCTATAATAATTGGATTGCATTTTTAAATTGCATCTTCATGGATACCCATAATGTATTTCTTCTTAATGATGTGATCTATAATTACAACCCCTCTCCCCCAAAAGCCAAACATTTTTGTATTAGTCAGAGTTCTCCTGAGAAATAGAAACATTTTGTACATATACGTTGAAAGAGAGATTTATTTTAAGGAATTAGCTCACTCAATTGTGAGGACTCCCAAGTCCATGATTTGCAGGGCAGGCCAGTAGGCTGGAAATTTCAGGAGAAGTAGCTGTGACTAACACTCAGCTAGTTTTTAGAGACAGGGGTCTCTCTCTTGCTCAGGCTGGTTTTGAACTCCTGAACTCAAGCAATCTGCTTGCCTCAGACTCCCAGAGTGCTAGGCACTCTTACAGGTGTGGGCCACCGTGCCGGGCCTAGACTGGGTAATTTATGATGAGCAGAAATTTATTGGCTCATGATTCTGAAGGGTAGGTAAGGTAACGTTAGATGAAGATACTGATATCTGGTAAAGACCTCTTTGCCCATTGCCCGATGAACTTATAAACAATGCGGCCGGAATGTCAATACAGACTGCCAGTTAGTGGACAGCACTGCTGAATTCCCCGTCTGCAAGCACCAGAAACCAACAGTCTCCAGCGGGGCATTGATCCAAGGTGATCAGCTAGGCACCTCGTGGCAGGTTGATTACCTTGAACTGATTTCTAACAGGAAAGCAGCAGCATTTTGTTCTTACTGGCTTAGACACTCACTCTGGATATGGATGAGCCTTCCGTGGACACAGTGCTTCTATGAAAACTACCATCATGGACTACTGCTCTCAGAAGCACCGTATCTTTGCAATATGTTCCAAAAGAATAGACTTAGCACTGAAACACAAAGTCTAACTTTCTTTTATGACCAAAAATCTAGTACTCTATTTTCACTATATTTGTTTTAATAAATTTACTCTGAAATGGAAAAAAAAAATCTTATTCATAAATTACCATTGGTATAAATGTGCTACCAACAATGTGATGTGTCTGTAGTAATAAAGTTAATGCTATACATTCAGTGTGCTTTCCATCAGTGTGTATAATGGATTGGCAGTGCCAAGCTGAGAAAATTTGGATCCCCATGGGCATAATTTCAAGATTTTTTTATAGTACATATAGTGGAATTTTGTAAGATTTATAAAAAACTAGATATCCAGATTCTTTTTTTTTTTTTTTTTTTGAGACAGAGCCTCAAGCTGTTGCCCTGGGTGTGACATCACAGCTCACAGCAACCCCCAACTCCTGGGCTCAAGCGATTCTCCTGCCTCTGCCTCCTAAATAGCTGGGACTACAGGTGCCCACCACAATGCCCAGCTATGTTTTGGTTGCAGCCGTCATTATTGTTTGGCAGGCGTGGGCTGGATTTGAACCCACCAGCGCAGGTATATATGGCTGGTGCCTTACATGCTTGAGCCACAGGCACCAAGCCTGATATCCAGATTCTTTATTGAGCAGATCCTTCCAGTGCATTTGGCTTGACCTCACTGTTGGCTTTTTCTTGATTTTTTACTAGGCTTTTGATATGTTAAATTTTAAGTAGGGACATTGTTGCAATTCTTTAAGGAGTCTTTTTTTTTTTTTTTACTTTGACACAAATTCATTGAACTCTTTAAGGAGTTTTTCTTTTCTTTCTTTCTTTCTTTTTTTTTTGAGACAGAGTCTCACTCTGTTGTCCTTGGTAGAGTGCTGTGATGTAACAGCTGACAGCAACTTCTAACTCTTGGGCTTAAGCAATTCTCTTGCCTCAGCCTCCGGAGTAGCTGGGACTACAGGCACCTGCTGCAACACCCAGCTATTTTTTGTTGCAGTTCCCACTGTTGTTTTAGCTGGCTGGGCCCGGGTTTGAACCCACACCCTTGGTATATGGGGCCGGTGCCCTACCCACTGAGCCACAGGCGCCACCCAGAAGTTTTTATTTTTGATCTGCTCACTTCTAAAATGATATTTTTTAAATGTACCAAAATAATTTTTTTAATTTTTATTTGTTTATTTATTTTGAGACAAAGTCTCACTATGTTGCCCTCGATTGAGTGTCATAGCATCACAGCTCACAGCAACCTTAAACTCTTAGGCTTAAGAGATTCTCTTGTCTCAGCCTCCGAAGTAGCTAGGACTACAGGTGCCCACCACAACACCCTGCTATTTTTTGTTGCAGGTGTCATTGTTGTTTAGCAGGCCCAGGCTGGGTTCAAACCACCAGCCTCAGCGTATGTGGCTGGTGCCATAACCACTATGCTATGGGTGCCAAGCCAGAACCAAAATGATTTTAAGTAGTCAATGAAAATGTGGGTAATAAAAAAATGTGGATAATAGTTATCTATTTTTGTGTACTATGCTGTTATGCATCATCTTTTCCCCTTAAATTTATAATGTTTTTCTTCCCTTTAAATATATCATTACCTTGTGATAATCTTAACTGCATTTTAACTCTATTCTGGAATGATTATGCCTTCCATAGGATAGGCTTTTTTTTTTTTAGAGACAGAGTCTCACTTCATCACTCTTAGTAAAGTGCTGTGGTGTCATAGCTCACAGCAACCTCCAA
>NW_003852718.1:264609-271343 GCF_000181295.1 Otolemur garnettii
ACTTTGCTCAGAAGAACATTCTCCAGCTCTATCCATGTGAACATGAAGGACATAAAGTCTCCAAAAAATATGGAACGCTTCACGAATTTGCGTGTCATCCTTGCGCAGGGGCCATGCTAATCTTCTCCGTATCGTTCCAATTTTAGTATATGTGCTGCCGAAGCGAGCACGAATTACTATAGTTTTAAAACTTGATGTAGATATAATGCATCACGTATAAAAATATACTTTGTTAATATGCTTGAAATTAGATTTTTAACATATTTCTTTTTGGGAAAAGCCTGCGTACGTGCATGCTCTGTCTAGCACATATGGCATTTCATCATATTTACTGGGCTATTTTTCTCCTGCTACTAGATTGTTAAGCCCCTTAAAAGCAGGGACCACATTTAAATCTCTAGAGCAGTGAGATTCCTCACCACAACATGAGGAACTGTATTAACGGGTCGTGGCATTAGGAAGGTTGAGAACCACTGCTCTGGAGTCTGGGCCCGGCATGGTGGCTCACGCCTGTAACCCTAGCAATCTAGGAGGGAGGCTGAGGTAGCTGAATTGCTTAGCTCAGGAGTTAGAGATCAGCCTGAGCAAGAGTGAGACTCCACCTCTGAAAACAACAGAAAAACAAGCTGGGCATTGTGGTGAGTGTCTATGGTCCCAGATACTTGGGAGGCTGAGGCAAGAGCCTTGAGCCCAGGAGTTTGAAGTTGCTGAGAGCTATGACAGTATGGCATTCTACACATGGCAACAGAGTGAGACTCTGTATAAATAAATAAATAAGTAAATAAATTCTCTAGGGTCTGTCACAGGGCAAGTTTTTAATGAATGAATAGTAAATGCATAAATGAATGAATGAGAACAGTTAGTTGTATAATTTCCATAGTCTTGTCCAAAAAATACTTCCCCTGCCAGCTCCAAATGATACCAAATGAAATTTCTGTTGCAAAGGCCAAATTTTTTACTTTTTCAACTGGATCTGTTTTATAACAAAAATATTCTTAGAAAAACACATTCAATTTTAACCTATTTGTCCAAGGCAGAAGTTCTCAATCTTGGCTGAAAATGAGAATTATGTCCCCCTCTGTCAGTAAAAATAAATTAGGAATCTTCCTCTCCCCTTAGAAATTCAGGGAAGGCTGAGAATGATCGCGTGAAGACAGAAGCAACTCATGGCACGTTCTGAGAAGCAAGAAGAAACGCGAAGTCCCTAAAGAGTGTGGCAGGGAAATTCTTTGGAGGCAGAAGGGAGGTCGAGAACTTGGGAAGAACCCAGCTCTCTCATCAGGAGGCAGGGCGTGGTTGGGGGTGGTGGGGTGGGTGGTGGTGGTGGTGGTGGTATTTTTTAAAGTATCTATTGTCTTGAAAACTTAAGGGGAAAGATTATAAGTACTTTCTAAGGAGGTAAACTTTGAACAGGAAAAAGGTTTTTATTTTTTTGAAGAAAAAATTATAAATTTAAATTTTAAAATGAGGTCAGAGATTCCAACAAATGCTAATAAAAGGGCCCTTTGAGTTACTGAGGCTTTTTACAAAAAATACGCACTGGCAGGCAACTAGAGCAGACGTATTAGGTGTGTGGACTAATAACACCAAGAGAAAAGCCTAAAGAAGAGTCAAACTTGATGTGACAGAATTGGAGAGAAGAAAAAACTGCTGTAAAAAAATTAGTATTCTCCAACTTTGTGTCTACATAATTACAGCATCAAAACTGTATGTGAACATGGATGAGGACCAGAAGAGAGACTAAAATGATTAACATGTTTAGGTGTGTTGAACTTGAAGCTTAAAGTTCTAATTTCCTACTTTGCTACTAACATGCCACATGCACTTAGGTCTCTGGGACTCAATTTCTTTATCTACAATTTTTTTTTCTGTTTTTAGAGGCAGAGACTCACTCTGTCACCTTGCATAGAGAGCTTTGGTGTCATCATAGCTCACAGTAACCTCAGACTCTTGGGCTCCTCTTGCCTCTAGTTTCCCAAGTAACTGGCACTACAGGCACCCACCAACACGTCAGGATAGTTTTTTTATTTTAGTTGAGACGAAGTCTCACTCTTGCTCAGATTGGTCTTGAACTCCTAAGCTCAAGCAATCAACCTGCCTTGGCCTCCCAGAGTGTTAAGATTACAGCATGAGCCATCAGGCCTGGCCTCTATCTGCAAAATTAGAGAGTTGAGAGCTTCAACTATTTCTTTCTTTATTTTTATTTTTACTGAGCCAGTCTCACTCTGTGCCCTGGGTAGAATACTGTGGAGTCCTAGCTCACAGCATCCTCAAACTCTTGGGCTGAAGTGATCCCCTTGCTTCAGCCTCCCGAGTAGCTGGGACTACTGGCCCCGCCACAATGCCTGGGTAGTTTTTTATGTTTTTAGTAGAGATGGGGGTCTCTCTTTTGCTCAGGCTAATCTCCAACTCCTGAGCTCAGATGATCCATCTGCCTCGGCCTCCCTGAGTGCTGGGATTGCAGGCGTGAGCCACCACACCTGGCTGAAAGCTTCAACTAAATTAGTGCTTCTTGCCAAGTTCCTCTGAAAGAGTAAATATTCGTCCCCTGGCTCTGAGTGCTGGTAGCACCGATTGCAAAT
Source organism: Otolemur garnettii (assembly GCF_000181295.1). Taxonomy (NCBI): domain Eukaryota; kingdom Metazoa; phylum Chordata; class Mammalia; order Primates; family Galagidae; genus Otolemur; species Otolemur garnettii. Next base: position 267,192 of record NW_003852718.1, read on the forward strand.
CTAAGTGTTTTTGAAGTCTCTTATTTTGCCTTAAAAGTTCATATCCTGGTATTTATTTAACCCAGACCAGGGCTGGGTTTAAACCATCACCTCTAGTATATGGGGCCAGCGCCCTACTCCTTTGAGCCACAGGTGCCCCCCCCCCATTTTATTTTTTAAAAGAGTTTGTGTAGGGTGGTGCCTGTGGCTCAGTGACTAGGGTGTCAGCCCCATATACCAAGGGTGGTGAGTTCAAACTCAACCCCGGCCAAACTGCAACAACAAAAAAATTAAAAAATAAAATAAAGTTTAAAAAAAAAAAAGAAGTTTGTGTGAGGCTGGGTGCAGTGGCTCATGCCCATAATCCTAGCACTCTGGGAGGCCGAGGCAGAGGATGGCTTGAGCCCAAGAATTTGAGGGTGCTGTGACGCCATGACACTCCACCCAGGGTGACAAAGTGGGACTCTGTCTCCAGAAAAAAAAAGAAAGAAAGAAAGAAAGATTTGTGTGCTTTATATTCTTTCTTACCATTCTTTTTGTGTTTTTTTCTTTTAAATATAGCTGACCCTATGTTGTATAGAAAATTCTATATTCTATTTTTTTTACTTAGTATCGTATCTTTCACATCTTATATGTGTCGTTAAAATCTTTATTGCCTTTCTTTCAATATGATCACTACACAAGGTCAGACAATTCAGTTTGTTAACTCATCCTAGAAAAAGTGCTACATACCTCATTGCTGAATATCATTACGGTCACCTTTGAAGCACTCTCCTTGGCCATCTGGTGACCAAAGTGATACTCAGCAATGAGGTATGTAGCACTTTTTCTAGAGTGAGTCTATATACTTAATTGTTGGATCTTTGTACTGCAAGAGCTCTGATGGCAATTTGAGAAAAGAGTTCCAAATGCCTTGGAGGGTGGACTAGGTGCTGGCATCAGTGCCCAGCTACCCAAGGAGAATACCTCAAAGGTGACCTTGGTGATATTTAGCACTGAGGTGTAGAGCACTTTTCCAGGGGGATTGGTGAACTTAATTGTCAGATGTTGTATAATGTCAAACACATGGCTGCACTACGATGTATGAACCGGCTCCTAATTTGGGGTATTCGTGGTCCAGCTCAGTGTGTTTTCACCCCAACCACACTGCCTTCATTCCCTCTGCTTGGCTCCGGGAAAGGCTGAGGTTTCTTTGTACTTTCTAATTGAACCCTCTGAAGTATAGGAGATTATAAAATGAAAAACAAAATGTTTTTTTCTCTTTGTGTTAAATGGTCTCTTGGTGAGATATAAATTGTAATTCATCCTTTCCAGAAGTCTCTCACGACAGAGAAGGGAAAGAAACTAACGTTCCTGACCGTGGATGCCGCACAATCTCTTGTACAGGTTATCACATGTGACCACCCAGTGAAGTCGTGACTCTATCCCGCTTCATGGAATACGAAGCAGAGATTCAAAGGAACCGAGTAACTGGCCAAACGTTTGTGATAGCAGGGTTTAAATTGTGTCCTATCTGCCCAGATCTGTCCTAGGGTCACACACTCTGCCCAGATCTGTCCTAGGGTCACACACTCTGCCACACAGTAGCAGTAGAGTAAGCCCATAGTCCGGGCTCTCTGCCACCACAACCAGCCACCCCTGACATTCACTCAGCTCCAACCCCCTGTGCCAGTCTCTTCCCTTAGCTTGTGTCCTGTGATTAGCATCTTATTTTTTGATGAGGGCCCTTAGGTGTACAGTAAATTGTTTTTCAGAGGATGTGTAAATGAAGGATTATTTAATGCTTAGAGCAAGGGCTCAGCACATGTTTCTGTAAAGAGCCTGACAGCAATTATTTTAGCCTTTGAGAAACATGTCATCTCCGTCCTAACTACTCGGCTCTGCCCTTCTAGTGGGAAAGCAGCCACAGACAATATGAAACAAATGGGTGGGCTGTGTTCCAATAAAACTTTATTTAGGGACACTGAAATTGAATTTCATGCAATATTCATTGCTCACCAAGTTTTATTCTTTTGATTTTTCCCCCATCCATTTGAAGATGTATAAACCACTCCTAGTTCATGGACACTACAAAAATTACAACCCCTGCCCTCCCTATATGGGCGAGGTGTTCAAACTTCAGGCTTGCTGAGCTGAGAGGTGAATGCGGGTTGTTTGGTATTGCTCCCTTCAGATAGTTTTTTTTTTTTTGCAGTTTTTGTCTGGGGCTGGGTTTGAACCCACCATCTCCAGCATATGGGGCTGGCGCCCTGCTCCTTGAGCCACAGGCACCTCCCCCTTTAGACAGTTTTAAAAGTGATTCACAAAATATAGATCTCAGCCAATAAACCCCTAATTTTATATTTATGTGCACTGAGAGTAGGCGATAAGTGACGTCAGAAGCACATCTAGAAACCAGGCAATAACCAATCGGCTCCCATAGCAGTGATCCGAGGAGTGCTCCCATTTCCTGGAAGGCATCCTTGCACTCAGCATAATGTGTCTTCTTATTTCCACCTCCACTCTAACCATACCTAGAAGAATCTCCTACGCTGGCCTCTCAGCACCCTGCAGTTCTGTCATTTAAAGACCACCTGCCACCCCACTTCAGCCACACCTGTAATCCCAGCACCTTGGGAGACCAAGATGGAAGAATTACTTGAGCAAAGGCTGCAGTGAGCTATGAAACAATGGAGAAAATGTGGGAAGTAGAAAAGATGACGAGCTGAGCCCCAGACCTCACGGCTGCACTACCCTGAGGACAGCCCTCCCCCATGTGGCCTAGTGTGCCTTCGGTGCTCAGGGCTTTGGGTGCCACCATGGGCCTAGGCCTGCCTGCTTCTTAGCCTAAGTCTGAGTCCACGACTACTCTTCTTCTCTTCCAGACATCAAACCCAAGGCACAATGAGAGGAGGGAATATGAATGGAGCCGGATTTTCCAAAATTATATGGACCTCTTTTTCCATTTCCTTCAGCTCTTTCAGATGCATTTATCATGAAATAAATCTGAGCAGAGAATTAAAATTAGATGCTAAATGCACAGCAAAACCCTTCTCTCTGTAGTTGGATAATTTGTACCTTCTGGGCCAAAGGAGAGATGACCCAGTACTTCCTGCTGGGAAATAACAGGTTTGGAAAATAGACCAGGGATTCTCACATTACAACTGATAATCTGAACTAATATGCTCTTTAAAATACTGGATGTGTAGCAGAGCAAGCAGACAGAATACTACTTCGATGACCAATAAAGACATGCTAAAAGTAAACTATCTTAAGAAAAAATTAACTGCTTTTAAACAGAGCTATAAGATTAATAGACAAAAAGAAGGTATTATACTTTTTTTATTTCTCGAGACCGGGGCTCATTCTGTCACCCAAGCTGAAGTACAGTGGCTATTCACAGGTACAATCACAGCTCACTGCTGCCTTAAATTCCTGGGCTCAAGTGATCCTCCTGCCTCAGCCTCCTCAGTAGCTGGGAGTATAGGTGTCCATCATCACACCCAGGTGTTTTCAAAATTTTTTGTAGAGACAGAGTCTCACTATGTTTCCCGGGCTGGTTTTAAATTACTGTCCTCAAGTGATCATCCCGCCTTGGCCTCCCAAAGTGTTGAGGATTACAGGTGTTTGCCACTTTGTCTGGCTTTACACTTTATAAATTTTTTTATTATACATATTTTTTTGGAGTCAGAGTCTCAAGCTGTCACCCTGGGTAGAGTGCTATGGCATCGTACCTCACAGCAACCTCCAACTCCTAAGCTCAAGCGATCCTCTTGCCTCGGTTTTTCTATTTTTAGTAGAGATGGGGTCTAGCTTTTGCTCAGGCTGGTCTCAAACTCGTGAGCTCAAGCAATCCGTCCACCTCGGCCTCCCAGAGTGCTAGGATTACAGGTGCCTGGCCTATAAACCACTATACCTGGCCTATAAATTTGTTTTTTTATAAAATATTCAGCCAAGGCATAGTGGCTCATGCTTATAATCCTAGCACTCTGGGAGGCCAACGCGGGTGGACTGCTTAAGCTCAAGAGTTCAAGAACAACCTGAAGAAAAGTGAGACCAGTCTCTACTAAAAATAGAAAAACTGAGGCAAGAGGATGGCTTGAGCCCCAAAGTTGGAGTTGCTGTGAGCTATGACACCATCGCACTCTACCTAAGGCAACAGTGTGAGACTCTGTCTCAAAAAAAAAAAAAAAA
>NW_003852718.1:273978-279311 GCF_000181295.1 Otolemur garnettii
TTATACATTTTTAGTACAAAAAAACTCCCAAGCAAATAGCTGGACAGCCTGCTGCTTGAATGTTCTAAAAGCGCTTACAGACTGTTTCAAGGGTATAGAAAGTTAGGTGGTGATTTCCCCTAATTTATACCCATGGTACCCCTTCTCCTGGCCTCCTGAGTTTGTTGGATTTCTCTCAACTTACTAGAGCAAACTATTTATGCTGAAAGTTGGCTCTAGGAGAAAGACGCCAGGAGAGTAGCCCTGGAGCCCCAGAATCTATGACCTAGGCCATGTGACACTCCTTCAATACGAGGCCGAACCAGTGCTATGCTTTCAGGGTTCGGGAGTCAAGCCAGGCAGGGTGGAGCCTGGTGCTGGGGCTTCTCCAGTTTGATAAATAAGGTATTTTAGTCCGGTGTAGACACATGTCACAACCACATGATATAAGCCTCAGTTTACATAAACCTGTCCATATTAAGGCATTTTTAGTGAAAGAGGAAAATCAAAAATCTTTCATATTTTTTATTTTATTTTACTCTTTTGAGATGGGGTCTTGCTGTATTATGCAGGCTGGCCAAAAATGACAGGGCTCAAGGGATCCTCATGCCTCCTGAGTAGCTAGGACTACAGGTATGTGCCACAGCACACTGCTAAATCTTTAATATTTTATTTAATTAAAAAAAATTTTTTTGAGACAGAGTCTTGCTCTGTTGCCCAGGTTGGAGTGTCCTGGCATCAGCCTAGCTCATAGCAATCTCAAACTCCTGGATTCAAGCAATCCTTCTGCCTCAGCCTCCCAAGTAGCTGGGACTACAGGCACCTCCACAGCACCAGGCTAGTTTTTCTATTTTTACTGCAAACAAGGTCTTGCTCTTGCTCAGGCTGGTCTCCAACTCCTGAGCCCAAGTGATCCTCCTGCCTTAGCCTCCCAGAGTGCTAGGATTACAGGCGTGAACCACGGCACCTGGCCTATATCTTTAAGATTTTAAATAAAATACACTTTGATCTCTGATTACAATGACATAAAAATATGAAAAGGAGAAAAAATTAACATAGTTCTCATGGCAGGGTTGATAAAAATGTGATATTTTCCCCTGTAAGTTTTTTTAAGAGTACTTTTGCTGTTACATTAAAAGAAAAAAAAAAGGAAAAAATTATTGTGTATCTGAAAATCTTTAATTTCCAGCTGTTCTACTATCAATGATGATGGGAGACAGGAATTTGGTTTAGTAGCTTGCCTGAAGCAAGACAGCGCAGCAGCTATTCTGTAGGGTAAATCGTTCAGCAGGCAGCTTCCCCTTTGTGAGGTACCCTAATGTGTGCCATGTCAAGCTAATTTGCTGAAAAAAAAAAAAAAGAGTCTAGAATAAAAGCTGTCACTGCATCTCAGTTACTTTCTGTGGGAAACTACTATACATGTTTTTGCATGATTTTCAGTCTAATATAAGAAGAAGAAAGGTATATTGTGGTTGGTGTCAATATTTAAACACATGGGAGTCCTTCCATTTCAAAACCTTAACACATTTCCAAATTCCAATTTGTAATGCTGCTGCCTTTTATCAAAGCATGTTTATCGAGAGCAGGCTAAATACAGTGCACACCAACTCACCTTAAAGAATTATAAATGCACAATTTTAAGATGTTTTGTTGGGTCACCAGTCTCACTTCTGATAAAAATATGCCTATAGTCCCAGCTATTGGGGAGGGCGATGGGAGGATTACTTAAGCCCTGGAGTTGAAACCCAGCAGTTTGAGCAACAAAGCAAGACCCAGTTTCTAAAAATAGATATACAGTAGAACCTCCTTATTTGACCGCCTCCCTACATTGATTACCTCCTTAAGTTGACCTACTTTCACAGACCAGACATGCACCAGAAATACATATCAGTACAGTAGGCCTAGTTCCTTCTGGCAACTACCTTGGTATATTGACTGGTTTGTTACAATACCTTGGGTGGTCAACTTACAGAGATTCTACTGTATACTAAATACATACACATAAAAGCCAGGCGTGGTGGCTCATGGCTGTTGTTAGTACTCTGGGAAGCCAAGGTGGATGGATTGCTTGAGCTCAGGAGTTTGAGACCGGCCTGAGCAAGAGTAAGACTCCATCTCTAAAAATAGCCAGGCATTGTGACAGGCACCTGTAATCTTAGCTACTGGGGAAGCTGAGGCAAGAGGATCATTTGAACCCAAGAGTTTGAGGTTGCTAAGAGCTATGACACCATAGCACTCTACAGAGAGTGACAAAGTGAGACTCTGTCTCTAAAAATAAATACATACATACATACATACATAAACACACACACACAGAGGAATGGATTGTGCTGGGGCATGAGGTCACGTGTGCACTAATCTCTCAGATTGCTCTCACCCATGGAGGCTCTCTCTCCGCCCAGGGAGCTGGGGAGCCTCACAGCATCCACATGGGCATCCCAGAAGGTATCATAACCTTTCAGTGAAGTGGAGCTCCTTGGATGTGTCTTTATAAGAAAGTAGGAGTACTTTAACTGTGTGATAATTCCACTTAATTTATGCATGGTTCTTTCGATGCCCTTTCCTTTCTCCTTTTCATCTTTTCTTTTTTGCTTTTTTTTTTGTTTGTTTTGTTTTGTTTTTTGTGGGACCCTGGCTAGAGTGTGGTGGCATCATAGCTCCCTGCAACCTCAAAGTCCTGGGTTCGAGCAATCCACCCACTTCAGCCTTCCACAGTGCTAGTACAGGTGTGAGCCACCACACCGACTAATTTTTGGTCTTTTTGTAGAGGCAAAGTCTTGCTATGTTACTAAAGCTGGTCTTGAACTCCTGGCCTTAAGCTGTTCTCCCACTTGGCCTCCGGACTCCCAAAATGCTAGGATTATAGGCGTGAGCCACTGTGCTTGGCCATCTTTCCTGCTTATTTATTTCCTTATTTATTTATTTGAGACAGAATCTCACTCTGTTGCCCTGGGTAGAGCGGCATGGCATCATAGCTCACAGCAACCTGAAGCTCTTGGGCTTGACCAATCCTCTTGCCTCAGCCTCCCAAGTAGCTGGCCAACAGGCCTGTGCCACTACCCCTGGCTAGTTTTTCTATTTTTAGTAGAGATGGGGTTTTGCTCTTGTTCAGACTGGTCTCAAACTCCTGAACTCAAGCAATCTATCTGCCTCAGCCTCCCAGAGTGCTAAGATTACAGGCGTGAGCCACCATGCTTGCCTCTTGCTTTTTTATTTTTAGATTTATTCTCCTTTCTGGACTAAAGCCTCTTGATAGACATGGTACAATTTCCCCCAGTATTATAATGGTTGTACAATCATCTCTAAAACCTTGTTTGCCATCCACTCCCTTTTATATAGGCAAAGACTTAAATATATTAAATACAAATAATGAAAAGTATGGAGCACTTATAATTAATCATAAGCAGAGAGTATAAAAATAATACATGTGAAGTTTTAAGTATTAATCACTTAATTGAAGAACATGATTGATATTTTTAGTTAATGTCTTTTGCATTTTTTTTTTTTAATTTTGAGACAGAGTCTCACTATGTTGCCCTGGGTAGAGTGCTGTGGCATCACAGCTCACAGGAACCTATTGGACTTAAGTGATTTTCTTGCCTCAGCTTCCCAAGTAGCTGGGACTGCAGGCACCTGCCACAACGCCCAGCTATTTTTTTGTTGCAGTTGTTTAGTTGGGCTGGGTTGGGTTTGAACCCACCACCCTCCATGTATGGGGCTGGTATCATAAAAACCACTGTGCTACGGTCGCCGAGCCTGCATTTGTATTTTTTAATGACAGGAAGTTGAAGCTATGAATTGTAATAGAAAGCAAGCTAAACAATACTTTAAAAACTAGGCTTGTCTTAAGTGTTCTCAAAATTTTGAATTTACCTTACAGATAAAATGAGGTAAAAAGGCAAAGTATCTTGCCCCTTGAGGAAAGTGGTATAAAATAACAGACATTTAATAAATGCTTTTACTTTGAGACTTTTACAATGGTACTACATTGAGAATTAAGGGAGAATTGGCATACAATAAGCAGCACAATACAATAAGCAGTGTAAAACTGGGGGCTGGGTGCAGTGGCTCATAGCTCTAATCCTGGCATTCTAGGAGGCCAAGGTGGGTGAATCTCCTGCGCTCAGACTGGCCCTGGCAAAGTAAGATCTCGTTTCTATTAAAAATAGAAAAAACTAGCCAGGCACCTGTAGTCTCAGCTAATTGGGAGGCTGAGGCAAGAGGATCACTTGAGCCCAAGAGCTTGAGGTTGCTGTGAGCTACAGTGATGTCACAGCACTCTACCCAGGGAGACAGAGTGAGACTGTGTCAATAATAAATAGATAGATGATAGACAGGTAGGTAGATAGATAGATATGAAGTATAAAACTGGGTAAGTTTCAGCTTCTGTATATACCCTTGGAACCATCACCATGATGAAGACACAGCACATACCCATCTCTGACAGTTTTCTTATACCTCGTGTTCATTCCTCACTTGGTTCCCTGCACACACCCTCTTTCCTTGGGACAACTTGTTGTCCAACTGCCCTGTTGTCTGTTACTATAGGTTAGTTCAGCATTACTTTTAATGACCTATAAGTAAACCCAAATAGTTTTTGTCATGCAATACAAAAAAGAGTTTTTTGTTTTTTGTTCCTTGTTTTTTTTTTTTTTTAACTGGAAGACAAAGTAATAGTGCAGGAGTGATGAGGACATCCCAGGTCATTAAAAAGAACTCTTAATTGAGTCATGATTTTGCAGATTATTCTTCATACTCTGCAGCCTAATGCTAATTGGATTTAAGATTCACAAATCCAGGAAATGAAGTAAAAGAGGAGGTGTGCTGATTTTAATAGTGGTTTTTTCCTATCTCATCTATCAGCTAATTTCTAATTAATAAATGGATTTGCAAAACCTGACCAAAAGGGAGATCTTCACTGACAGATGCTCAAACAAGCTGCAAGTTGGAGTTTTATGTCAATAATAAATAAAGTGGATTACTGTAGATGATGTTAAAATACTACCTGGCAGTACCCATATCTCAGTGGGTAGAGTGCTGGCCACATACACCGGGGCTGGCAGGTTCGAACCTGGCCTGGCTTGGGCCTGCCAAACAACAATGTCAACTACAGCAACAACAACAAAAACTAGCTGGGCTTTGTGGTGGGCACCTGTAGTCCCAGCTACTTGGAAGGCTGAGGCAAGAAAATCGCTTAAGCCCAAGAGTTTGAGGTTGCTGTGAGCTGTGACACTACGGCACTCTACCAAGAGTGACATAGTGAGACTCTGTCCTAATAAGTAAATAAATAAATAAATAAAATAGTACCTAAACTCTACCTTATAAAAATACAAGTTCAGGCTCGGCGCCTATAG
>NW_003852718.1:279838-280849 GCF_000181295.1 Otolemur garnettii
AAAAATACAAGTTCATTCCAGCTATTATTACATTATATAAAAATTATGCATGTAAGTAGAGACTGGCTGGTAATGCTAAAAACCATAGCAATTTAATTTTTGCTGGTTTGTGGAATGATGTGTATATTTTGTGTTTTGTTTTGAATTCCATAAATATTTTTGTGGTGTATCCCTTTCTATACACTTTATTCTGTTGAACTTGAAGATATGCTTTCACATTTGCGACTGTTTTTGTAAGGTGTGATATCTAAAATAAACTCAATACTTCATTTTATAAACAGCACATTTTTTGTTCTCTTGATGTTGCCAAAGGAAAACGCTGTACTTTGAAACATAAAACAAAAATAGACCCAACTCAGTTGGAATTATAATACATATGGCACTAATGCTACTTATTGATTACCACAAAGTTGTTTGCTTTTTGTAGCTCTTGCATCATAGAGCAAGAAACAGAAATACAGTGTTTGTGAAAGGTGGTTATACAAAAATGTTTTCGTGTGCTGAATGTATATTCCACACTCTCATAAAGCAAATTAGTTTTTCATGATGAGTGAAATATTAGTTATTTGGGCTATGTGCAATTCATTGCTTGAAAATGCTTAGATAGGGCGGTGCCTGTGGCTCAGTGGGTAGGGCGCTGGCCCCATGTACTGAGGGTGGCGGGTTCAAACCAGGCCTCGGCCAAATGCAACAAAAAATAGCCAGGTATTGTGGTGGTGCCTGTAGTCCCAGCTCCTCAAGAGGCTGAGGGAAGAGAATCACCTAAGCCCAAGAGCAGGAGGTTGCTGTGAGCTGTGACAACCACGGCACTCTACCCAGGGTGATAAAGTGAGACTCTGTCTCTAAAAAAAAAAAAAAGTTTAGATAATTTTAATACCAATAAATATATGTAAAATTCATGGCTTAATATAGATTTTATCCATGGGTTTACATGTGAATTTTAATTAACTATATTCCAAATAGTCCATTAATTCTAATCAACATTTACATGGTCTTGAAAGATATGGCAGG
>NW_003852718.1:281360-285301 GCF_000181295.1 Otolemur garnettii
ATGCAACAGCACTCTGCTGAGGACGACAAAGTGAAGCCTGTCGCAAAAAAAAGGAAAAGAAATAATAAATGGCAAAATGAGAATGTGCTCTTAAGGTAAGCCCACAAAATTAGGGAGGAGATGAACGTAAGCCAAGGCACAGATGGGCATATGGACAAGTCCTCGATTGGTACTGTATTGATGTTACTTGCTAATAGTGATAATTGAAAGAAACGGCAAGTCCATTTTCATTTCTAGTTTCCAATATGTTAACAATTTCCTTGACAGTTGAGACCAAAGTAGACAGTTTTGATTTACAAACATAATGGTTCTGTGGATCTGCAGATCTGATTTACAAGTGAAATGTTTCTATGAGGTATATGCTTTACAAGGATTTCAAATGCCGAGGTCTTCATCTCAGTAGGCCAAGCAAATTTGACTCAAGGCTGGATTGTGCTATGATTACACCCGTGAATATCTACTATATTCTGGCCTGGGCAACATAGCAAGACCTCCCCTCTCTAAAAAAAGAAATCTTAGGCGGCGCCCGTGGCTCAAAGGAGTAGGGTGCCAGCCCCACATGCTGGAGGTGGTGGGTTCAAACCCAACCCCGGCCAAAAACTGCAAAAAAGAAAAAAAAAAACTACTTAAAAAAAAATAAATCTTAGGATTCACTCACAAAAACAAAGAAATGCTAAATTCTCAAGAAATAAAATTATAATACACATTTTTAAAATTATAATTTCATAATTATACATATTTTATCTCCTATAATGTTTAGATTTAGTGAACATGGTTCAAGCTAATGAAGGACTACAATGCAATATACTTGTTTCTCCTGAAGTTAAAATCTGTATTTTGGTCAAAGCCTCCAATTTTTAACAAAGAAACAGTTGATTTTTATCTATTTCTTTCAGAGATTCATGTATTGCTTGGGAATTCTGTTGTTTATATATTGACTATAAAGATAAACTATGATTACTTTTAATAAACTAAGAAAGCATGTCTCAACTGGTTTTAGCAATAGCTATATTTTTACATACATGTTTTTTGAAAAAGCTGGACTAGATATCTATATTTTACTTAGTAATATCTCAATTTCCTCAATAAGTAAGTCAGGAAATTGAATTTATAGTTTATTTTGTCTTTCCTCCCATCAAATTATATGAATAAGAAGTACTGTGATCTCGTAACATAATTCTATTTCCAAGAGAAAGAGCACGTAAGTCTGCAGAATAATAGTCAACAGTGATTTTGTCAAAATATATTTATTGAGCATCTATAGTGTACAGGGTACGGTAGGGGAAATAGAAATACATTTTGTGGCTCGACACCTGTACTCAGCGGTTAGGGCGCCGGCCACATACACTGGGGCTGGCAGGTTCAGACCCGGCCCAGCCTGGGCCTGCCAAACAACAATGACAACAACAACAAAACAACTAGCCAGGGGTTGTGGCAGGTGCCTGTAGTCCCAGCTACTTGGGAGGCTGAGGCAAGAGAATCACTTAAGCCCAAGAGTTTGAGGTTGCTGTGAGCTGTGACATCACGGCACTCTACCAAGAGTGACATATTGAGACTTTGTCTCAAAAAAAATACATTTTGTTTGATGTTCTTGCTTTTAAGAAGAGTATACTGGCTCGGCGCCCGTGGCTCAAGCGGCTAAGGCGCCAGCCACATACACCTAAGGTGGCGGGTTCGAATCCCCAGCCCGGGCCCACCACACAACAATGATGGCTGCAACCAAAAAATGGCCAGGCGTTGTGGTGGGCGCCTGTAGTCCCAGCTACTTGGGAGGCGGAGGCAAGAGACTCGCTTGAGCCCAGGAGTTGGAGGTTGCTGTGAGCGTGATGCCATGGCACTCTACCCAGGGGGATAGCTTGAGGCTCCGTCCCAAAAAAAAGAAGAGTATACTTTAAAAAAGAGAGAGAAAGGGCAGAGTCCACTCTAGGTAGGAATCCACATTTAACCAAAACAAATTAAAAACATGTTTTGTGATCTATATACATTATATATAAAAAACAGATTTGACAGCTCCATATAGCCAACTTACGGCCTCTGAGTCAGAAATTTTCAAAGTAACAGTGTTCAAAATTAATTATAAGCCTCAAAAATTAAGAGGGTGAGTGGTCATTGGATGGTATGTTCAACCAGGTCAGATCATAGGGGATCTACATTCTTCAAGCAATGGACAGTTAGTCTAGAATTTCAAAGCAGGAGCAGTTTTCTAGACAGAGGTAATAAGACTCTGAATTTAGTAACAGCATTTAACTAGAAAGGAGAGTACAGATCTGAGAAATGTTAAGGAATTACTATCATCAAAATGGGGTCCCTGGTTGAATGTGACTGGTGACAAAAGGCTTTCAAGTTTCTGGCTTGGGTGATGAGGTTGTTGAAGTCACCTCCTCTTAAAGAGAAGAGCCAGAAGGAAGAAAAGATGTATGTGCTTTTTTTTTTTTTTTTTTAAAGACAAGGTCTCTCTCTGTCATCCAGACAACAGTGTCATCATAGATCATAGCTCACAGCAATGTTGAACTCCTGGGCTCAAGGGATCTTCCTGCTTCAGCCTCTTGAGCAACTAGGACTACAAAAACATGCCACCATACCTGGCTCTTTTTTAACTGTTTTGTAGATATGGGATCTCCAGACATTGCCCAGGCTGGTCTCAAAGTCCTGGCCTCAAGTGATCCTCAGCCTTGTCCTTCCAACATCCTGAGACTAAGGCATGAGCTACCACACCCAGCTTGGATATGCTGAGTTTAAACTGATTTGGGGAACTTGAAGATGAGATATTCACTAGTCAGTCTGATCCTTTGGAACTTCAGGGAAGAAATCTTTGCTAAGATTAAAGATTTCAGATTTCATTAAATAGATGAGGCTCATTAAAATATATGTTGTCATTGAAATCATAAGAGTGGATGACATTGCATAGGGACTCAGTACATGTTTATGGGTCTAATGAATAAATGAATAACAGGGGAAGATTAAAAAAGAGAAGAGGTCAAATAAGAGTTTCAAAACAATAGTGAAAGTGCCAGGATAAGCTGTACCCACTCTGTAAGTTCCCCTAGAATTATCTTCCGTCATAAGAACATACAGTTAGTAACTAAAACTAGTATTTCAAAACGGGTACATTTCAGCAGATTGTGAATTCACACTGTTATGCAGCTCACGGATTCACATTATTAATGAAATGTAAGCTTTACCTCTTCAATTTGCTTTCTGAGAAAAGAAAAAACATAACATAAAAGTTAAGAGGCATTATTAAATGGTAGCTAAGAGCATAAACTCTAGAGCAGTGATTCTCTCAACCTTTTTTAAATTATTGTCCCCCCCACCAGGAGACTTTTTAGACATATTTATATATTTTTCTTTTGAGACAGAGCCTCTCGGTCACCTGGACTAGAGTGCCACGGCCTCAGCTTAGCTCACAGCAACCTCAGACTTCTAGGCTCAAGTGATCATCTTGCCTCAGCCTACTGAGTAGCTGGGACTACAGGCTCCTGCCACCAAGCCTGGCTAGTTTTTCTATTTTTAGTAGAGGTAGGGTCTCACATTGCTCAGGATGGTCTAGAACTCCTGAGATAGGTGATCCTGCCACCTATGCCTCCCAGAGTAATAGGATTAGAGGAGTGAGCCATCGTGCTCAGCTAATTTTAATACTATTTATATACTGTGTATCTGTTTACATACTGTGACTCAAGCCATTGTAAGACCTAAAATTTAGCATTCAGAACTGTAAGAAATAAACTTGTATTATTTAGAAATTTAAAAAAAAAGACCTAAAATTTATTTTAGGGACTCAATTACAACTGGGACACTACCTAACAAATGGAAACAACGTAATACAAATCTTAGAATTTACATTGGCTCGGGGCCTATAGCTCAACTGGCTAAGGTACCAGCCACATACACCTAAGGTGGTGGGTTCGAATCCCCAGCCCGGACCCGCCAAACAACAATGA
>NW_003852718.1:286723-299652 GCF_000181295.1 Otolemur garnettii
AAGCCAAAACATTTTATTATTAATTTTACCCATGATAGTTTTTCTTGTCTTTGATATTTAAGAATGGTTTGACTTTTGGCGCAAGACATAATTGTAAGAGGGACTTTACCTAACAAATGCAATCTGTGTAACCTGGTTTCTTCACTGAAGAAACCCTCAATGAATCCCCAACAATAAATAATAATAATAATAAGGAATGGCTTGACTTCATATCAATTTTATTGCACTGTGCTTAATAAAGCTATATTTTAAAAAAGAAAAATAATTTTTTCTCAAAAACTAGGTATCAAAACAAAAAGACTACATAAGTATTCAGAAACTTTGATTTATTTCCATGACTAATATTATTTTTCTGTTTTAGTCTAATGCCTAGACATTGATTATTTATAACTATTGCCAAAATTCTTGATAAAAACAGAATTGTTTCATAGACTCCATTTAACCAAAATTAATATAATTGTCCACATGTTTAGTGTTACATAGCCAATATATATTTTTTACATATCCATGTGTTTATTAGGTTTCCACTTTTTGCCTTCAGAAAATTAAAAAGGCTTAAAATTTAATAACAATAACAATGTTCAAAATAAGGACTAGAAACAAAAACCTCATAAAGAATGAACGAAGATAAATACATTCAGAAAAGAAATCAGATGATTGCTGCATCGAAATATTAAGCAATAATAATAATAATAATGCAAAGAAAGTAGCGTTCGCATTGTCAAATAAGAGTATGTCTATAATAGCAATATCTTTTACTTATGTGGAAGTTGGTCAGGTATAGAGTGAGCACCTGCCCTTAGAAGTCACCCATATTGGCTCGGCGCCTGTGGCTCAAGTAGCTAAGGCGCCAGCCACATACACCTAAGGTGGCAGGTTCGAATCCAGCCCAGGCCCGCCAAAACAACAATGATGGCTGCAACCAAAAAAAATAGCCAGGCGTTGCGGCAGGCGCCTGTGGTCCCAGCTACTTGGGAGGCAGAGGCAGGAGACTCGCTTGAGCCCAGGAGTTGGAGGTCGCTGTGAGCTGTGATGCCATGGCACTCTACCCAGGGGGACAGCTTGAGGCTCTGTCTCAAAAAAAAAAAAAAAAGAAAGAAAGAATTCACCCATATTTCAGGATCACAGAGCACTCCTAGGAACTTTCATAACATGGTAGGACCCATGCAACTGTGCAGTGGGCCACACGTCCCCATACCAGTGAGCCATATACCCAGATATTGAAGGTAACGGTATTTTGCCATAAATTTCACAGTTTATTTCAGATTTTCAAAACCTATGTGTACATCATAGAACTACTAAAGACTTTAGCTATCAGTTTTTGTCATGAAGAAGCAGTGACACAAATTGCTGAACCAGTTAATTAAATTCAGTTTACTCAAAACATATATTGAACACTTATTATAGAAGTGTGGAATACAAATGTGCATAAACTCACATTCCTGACAGTAGGCATCAAGGGAGAAAGACATGTACAAAATGACCATTATACAAGGCAGAAAGGAATGATAAGATGATACAGACCTGACCAGAGGTATTTGAAGAATAGAGGAGGGGAAAACACATTCAGCTGAAGGATTTGGGAAAGGCATTTTAGAGAAGGTGGTGTTTGAGAAAGGCCAGATAGGATTTTTTTTTTTGCAGTTTTTGTCCAGGGTTGGCTTTGAACCCACCACCTTTTGTATATGGGGCCAGCACCCTACTTCTTTGAGCCACAGGCGCCACCTGGATTTTAAAGGGCATTTTAGATCAAATATCTTAGGATACGGTGAAATTCAGTTTGTTTGCAAGTTCCTTGCAAGTTGCATGTTCTGTCTGGAGCCTCTTCTGAACATGCTCCTGTCCTTTCTCTGGTCCAGCCACACTGGCCTATCTCTGTTCCTGGACCCTCTCTCACCACACGATTTCTACATATGCTATTCCTTCTGCCTAGAACACAATTTCTACCACCTTTTCACCTAGGTCACTCCCGGAGGCAAGTGCCACTTCCTCAAGGAAGCCTTCCCTGGCTTCTCTGATGAAATAAATCCCTCTAACACAGGTTCTCAGATCATTCATGTGTATGATCACTTGATTAATTTGTCTGTCCCAGCAGACCATAAACTCCACAAGGGCACCAATGTGTGTATTTGTTCACCTTTGTAGTAGCCGCCTCTCTCATAATACCTGACACCAACTAGGTGCTTAGTTAACCAGTTATAGAATGAATGCATGAATTAATATTAGCCAAAGAAAGCAGAGAGATAAAAATGCACAAGTATGTTTGGAAATTGCTGAAGAATCTAGTTTGCATGAAGAAATAACCCTCAAATTATGTTTTGACACAATGATGATGAATAAGTTGAATATAAGCATATATCTTGTAAAAGTAAATAGACAAATGGGATTACATCAGCCTAAAAAGCTTTTGCACAGTAAAGACAATAATCAACAAAGTGAAATGACAACTCACAGAACAGAAGGAAATATTTGCAAACTATCCATCTGATAAGGGATTAATAACCAGAATATATAAGAAGCTCAAACAACTCGATAGCAAAAAACAACTAAACTAGTTTCTAAATGGACAAAAGATCTGAACAGACATTTTTTAATCATCAAGGAAATGCAAATCAAAACCACAATAAAAGGCTGGGTAGGGTGGTTTATGCCTGTAATCCTAGCATGCTGGGAAGCCAAGGCAGGTGGATTGCTTAAGCTCATGAGTTCAAGTCAGACCCTGTCCCTACTAAAAATGAAAAACTGAGGCAGAGGATTGCTTAAGCCCAAGAGGCAGAGGATTGCTTGAGCCCAAGAGTTTGAGGTTGTTGCAAACTCAATCCAGGGTGACCAAATGAGACTCAGCACTCTATCCAGGGTTACCAAATGAGACTCAGTCTCAAAAATAAACCACAATGGTTGGGCACTGTGGATCACACCTGTAATCCCAGCACGTAGGAGGCTGAGGAGGGAGAATTGCTTGAGCTCAAGAGTTTGAGACTCACCTGAGCGAGGGTGAGATCTCCAACTCATGAAAAAAATGGAAAAACCCAACCAGGCATCTCAGCCAGCGCCTGTAATCCCAGTGGCTTCCAGAGATTGAGGCAGCTGGATGCCCACAGCCCAAGTCTGAGGTTGCAGTGAGTTATGATGCCATTGTACTCTGCTCGGGGCATAGGGTGGGACTCTGTGTCAACAACAACGACAACAACGAAAAAAAGCAAAGAAGTAACAAAAAAAAAAAAAAGGAAAAAAAACCTCACAATGAAATACCATCTTTTCCCTGTTAAAATAGCTTATATCAAAAAGGTGATAAGGCCAGGCATGGTGGCTCATACCTGTAATCCTAGCACTCTGGGAGGCTGAGGCAGGTGGATTGCCTGAGCTCAGGAGTTCAAGACTAGCCTGAGCAAGAGTGAGAGACTCTGTCTCTACTAAAAGTAGAAAAACCAGCTGGGCATCATGGCGGGTGCCCACATGAGCAACACGGATGGAACTGGAAGTCATTATGGTAAGTGGACTAAGTCAAGCACAGAAAGACACATATTGCATATTTTCACTCATACGTACAAGCTACAACACTGGATCTCATTAAGATAGAGAGTACATTGTGGGCACTAGAGGCCAGAGAGGGGACGGAGCAGAACAGGATGAAGGGGTGGAAAAAATATATATAAATATATTTCTTATCATGGAACTATATACTTAAAAATGGCAAATTCTATCTGTCTATTTTACCTCTTTTTTATAAAAAGAAAAAATTACATAATGGCCCTATTTTCCCAATGCATAAAAACAGCACATCGGTGGACAGATTTCTCCACTGAAGTTTTTCTCCTATATCTGCTTCTTAAACACTTGAAGACTCTTACAGTGCTTTTCCTACTCGTAAGCAGCAGTGAACAACAAAACAAATGAATGTGCAGCACGTAATATTAGGAAAATAACTTAATCATGATTAGTCTGACAACGCAATCATTACGGACATTGTACTGTGCATATATGTAACAGTTAACATTTTTCATGAGTGAAATTGTTCCTAGTTGATATGCCCCGCCTTCTGTTGCAAAGACATGAAAAGGGATGGCCAGAATCAGACATTCCGAGGAAAATTGTAAGTTCATTAAATCACCCAGATAGCTTGAGATATTACAATTTTGCAACCATGTAGATGATTGGTGATTAGAATTTTTCATTTTCCATCTAATTGTTTCAGAATTATATCCTCCTTCAATAGCTTCATATCACCACAGTATCTTTATATTAGATGTATAGGTTTTGCTTTTGCTACAGATTAATTATCTGAAAACACTTCACAATTATAATAGTCATGCTTTAACTATTTGTTTGGAGAATTTCTATTTTCATGTTGTTAGAGTTTTGCCATTTTCTTAGTTTATAATTCTAGGGTTTCTATTAAGAAAATATTATAATGCCAAACTCTAGTTTTTTTCTAGGCTTTTTTTAGTCCATTATATTTTCCTAAAGTATTTGTTTTATTCTTTTTTTCTTCCTCTATTTTATTTAATCATTAAATTATCTTATTTTATTTGGCTTCATACTAAAATAGCCCAATATATTATACTGACCTCACCAAAGTTAGACATATGTAAAGCATTTACTTAATTGAACCTTTCTGGCTTGTCTTGTTCTATATTTAAGCCTTCATTATGCAATGCTATTTACTTGATTTATTGGGTTTGGCTTACATGTTTTATAAATTGTGACTGTTGGGAAAATTTTAAAGAGATTGACTTGGCCTGATTGGGGAGTTTTATACTGAAGACTCATTGCCATTGAAGTTACTTTTGTTAAAAAAAAACACATTCATTTTAATAAGGACCTTGATCTAGGAGTAAATAATACTAGCTTCTAGAAGCTAAGACAAAAGGTTTCTTCCAATTTTAGACACTTTTTTCCAATATTAGAATTGGACAAAAAGAATGTGACACCAAAGTCTATGTGATATCAAACACCAAGGTGAGGGGTTGGAGATTTAATCAATAAGATGTTTTGGAATATTGGTATTTGAATAGAGGACATTATATAGACCCTTAAGTTTAAACGGTTTTCCATGTTGCCTTTTCCATCCAGAAATTTGGGCTCCTGCCTAAGTCCTTTTCTAAGGACTTATATTCTTTTTCTAAAGCTATTTTATGTAAAATAGGTAGAGTAATAGTGGCCTCATTAACCAAGTTTAATGGGGATTACTATGTATAGGTCCTTCAGTATCCTCTGATGAAAGGGACAATTTAATATAAAATACTGCCTTTTTTCTTTTTTCACTTTTACTAGCAGTTTGAATTCCTAATTTTGTATGTCTTTTGCTATAATATCTGGAGTGCTACTATGTGCCAAACCGTGTGCTAAGTGTCAGGGAGTCACAACTGAGTCAAACACAGTCCCTGGCTGGAAGGAGCTCACAGGTCCATGCTGGAGTTCGGAGACACAGGCAGAGGGCAGCGGTGGCGGTAAAGAGAGGCAGCAGGCGACACTGCCTGGCCTGTGCGAAGGAGGAACAGGGAGAACTTCGGGGAAGAGGTGACCCCGGAGCTGAGTCTCCTAAGAGATTTGGATCTAATTAGTCGGCCAAGTTGGGGAAGTAGGGAAGGCATTCCAGGAGAGGAAACAGCAAAAATAGAGTTGTGATACTTCATTCATTCTAACATTTCACAAATGTTTACTGAGCATGTTCTATGTGCTATGAATAGAAGGCATGGCTCTGCCTCAAGAAAACACTGTGAAGTGGGGAAGGAAGATCCAGTAAGCAGGTAATGAGAAAAGAGTACTGTAAGAAAAATGATAGAGGGATTCACAGGGTGATGCAGAATCTCAGAGGAAGAGCTGCTTCCCATCCAGACGCCTCACCCAGCCAGACCTACAATGGTATCGCTGGACATAGAAGAGACTTCTGCAGCTCTGCTCCAAGGTGGAGCCTCCTGCATCAAGTCGGAGTTGACTCCATTCTTTCTGACACTGTCATTTGGTTTTGGGGGCTATCCCAGTTAGAGAGCCTGCCCTGTGCTAGGTGCTTCCCCAGCCCAGCCCACCTATCCTCATGGCCCTTGGGGTCCCAACAATTTGTGCTTAGCACCTCAACATTAAGAAAGTGAGTCAAGAGGGCGATCTTGCCAAAGACTCAAAGACCTGGAAGGGTCTCGGGGAGACCAGTCTGAGAGACCACTTGGTAGCTTCGCTCCTTGTTGTATCTAAACCAGCAGCATTATCTCAACTGGAAGCTTCTGAGAAGAACAGAATCCCAGGTCTCTTGCCAGACCCACTGCAACAGAACCTGAATTTTAACGGGATTCCCAGGTAAATAATCCCTTTGAAGTCAACATGCACTAGTCTGGCTCACACATACAGCTGTAGTTCCATTTAAGCCATTCTAAATGAATGGAAGCCTATTTCCAGGGCTGAAGAATACTTACCAATTTTCTTAGTTATGCTAGTCCTTACTTGGATATATTTGCCCATAAATCCCTCAAGTGGCATATCTGAAACCTTATTTTCTCCTTTGTTATAACCTCAGGGAGATGAAAATAGTCACTTGTCTCACACATTAACCTTCCACATACCTTTGAAGTACTGCTTTCCTTAGCTTGTCATTAACTCAAAAAAGCCTTCATTTGCACAAAAGGGAAATCTCTTGGGTTAGAAAATTTTGCTAACTTAAATAGTACATGGCTAATTGTGAAATTCAGGGTCAAAGTTTTCCTTTAAGTAGTATTTCTTTTCCTATAATAATGCTTTGCCAACAGCTCCTAACTTCTGGTTTGCCCAGAGTGTCTTACCTTTCCGTAGAACCTTATTATAGGCTTATAGTCTCCACATAACAATGGCTTTTTCCTTTGCCCTGAAGTCTTTTTTTTTTTTTCTGAGACAGAGTTTACTTTGTTGCCCTCAGTAGAGTGCTATGGCATCATAGCTCACAGCAACCTCTAACTCTTGGGCTCAAGCAATTCTCTTGCCTTTGCCTCCTGAGTAGCTGGGACTACAGGCACCCACCACAATGCCCGGCTACTGTTAGAGATGGGTGTCTCACTCTGGCTCAGGCTGGTCTCAAATCTGTGAGCTCAGGCAATCCACCCACCTCAGCCTCCTAGAGGGCTAGGATTACAGGCATGAACCACTATGCCCTGCTACTATTTTTAGACAGCAGTGATTTTCTGCATATCTGTGTATAGTTCGAATATAACTCAGTTGAGTGGTAGCAACTGCCATGCTTCACCGTACTGTAGGGGAACCCTGCTCTATTTGTTTTTCTTTTTCTTAAATTTTTATTATTTTATTTTTGAGACAAAGTTTCACTTTATCACTCTCAGTAGAGTGCCATGGCATTACAGCTCACAGGAACCTCTAACTTTTGGGTTCAAGCAATTCTTTTGCCTCACCCTTCCTGGTAGCTGGGACTACAGGCACCAGCCATAACGCTTGGCTATTTTTTAGGGACAAGGTCTTGCTCTGGCTCAGGCTGATCTCAAACTCATGCACTCAGGCAGTCTACCTGCTTCAGCCTCCCAGAGTGCTAGGATTACAGGCATGAGCAATTGTACCCAGCCTTCTATTCATTTTTCTCCCTGGCATAGCACCTGGCACAGTGGCAATACTCTAGAGGATGCTCAGTAAGTGAATTAAGGGACAGACATTGATTTTTTTTTTTTTCTTTGAGACAGAGTCTCACTCTGTTGCCTAGGCTGGAGTGAAGTGGCATCATCAGAGCTCACAGCAACCTCAGACTCCGGGGCTCAAGTAATCCTCCTGTCTCAGCCTCCCTAGTAGCTGGGACTACAGGTGCTTGCTGCCACACCTAGCTGAATTTTCTATTTTTAGTAAAGATGGGGTCCCTCTCTTGGTCAGGTTGGTCTTGAACTCTTGAGCTCTGGCAGTCCTCCCACCTCAGTTTCCCAGAGTGCTAGGATTATAGTCATGAGCCACTGTGCCTGGCCCAAGCATTGGATTATTAGCAAATGGTCAAGAAAGTTACTCTTGGAATGTTCAATACTATATTTTTATTACTAAGAAAAAATACTACATATCTTGACTATGGTGTTGGTCACACAAATCTTAACATGTGGCAAACTGCATAGGACTAAGGACCTAGCACAGAGCAACTGTCTTAGGCACTTATTCCAGAGAATGAACACATGTTCACATTGCTGGTCCAAGTGCAGTGGTGTTTACAATGAACCGATCACAACTAGCTACACATTCCTTTGTTCCTTCTCTACTCCCACTGCTTCACTTGACTAGCCTTAGAAAATATACATATATAAAAAAGAAAAGAAAAAAAAAAAAACGTTCACACAAAAACATTTATGGCAGTTTTACTCGGAATAGCCCCCAAACAGAAACAGTCCAAATACCCTGCCACGGGTGAATAGTTAAACCAATTGTGGTCCATTCATACCACGGAATATTACCAAGCAGTAAAACAGAACAAACTATGACTGGATGGATCTCCAGGAAATTATATGAGTGATAAAGACAATCTCAAAAGGCTATATACTATATCGTTCCATTTATGTAACATTCTTGCAATGACAAAATTACAGAGCTGGAAAACAGATTAGTGGCTGCCAGAGTTTAAGGGTGGGGTGGCAGGAAGGTGGCTGTGCTATTTAAGGGTAGCACGAGGCATCTCTGGGAGGGAACCGTTAGGCATTTTGACCGGTGGTGGTCACATGAGACTTACATGTGTGATAAAATTGCATAGAACTAAGTGTACACACATGTACATGAGGGCAAATAGACTGAAAAAGGTTGCTGAACTGTATCAATGTTAATTTCCTGGTTGTGATATTGTACTTTAATTATAAAAGACGCTGCCATTGAGGGTAACTGGGCAAGAGGTGTATCAGATCTCCCAGGACTACTTTTCACATCTGTATGAGAATGCAATTATTTCGAATTAAATAGTTAAAAAAAAAAAAAAAGCCCAGAAATTTCTCTGAACCTGGGGCTGTTATAAGAATTAACAAGACAAAATATTGAATTCACATCTTTGAAAAGCTTCCTTTACGTCTGTAAGGCATTAATGCTATTTTGAATCCTGAAAGGGAACCCCAGGATGAGGATCTGTAATTCAAAATTACACAGGTTCATGTACCTGACCTTGATTCTGTCTTTCACATTTTGAGTGTAAGCTTTCATTAATTTCTCTCACTTATTAGGGTCCACTAGTTTTGCTAACAACTTCAGTAAATGTTTCTACTACTTAAGAGATTTTGTGTGAGACGTTGAATGCTGTATTATGGGTGCTCTCTATAAATACTGTTTAAAATTAGATGGCAAAGACTTTCAATTTACATTCTGCCAACTGTTTTACCACACTTTTTTCCTCGCCTGTTTGCCTGCCATGTTATTCTCTATAATGAGTGAGTTACAGTAATTGTAGCTGGAAAAATCATCATGCGAGGGGAAAAAAAAAAAAAGCTCAAAACCTGCCTTATTTTTAAATCAGTAAAGCTTCTGTCATTTTTTGGCCAAGTTACAGCCTCACAGCAAAGTCAAAAAACCAGGAGAGTCGATGCCACGTGGGGAAAGGCTCTGTTGAAGCATAAATTAACTGTATTTCATTTTCCCTTAATAAAGAATTTCAGTTTTTCCACAGTTAACTGTATAATCAATTTGCTCCCCTGCTGCTTTGCTAACTTGCTGTTGGCTTTACTTCAATAATATCGAGCTGTGCCTGTAACGGGAGAAAGAGGAGGAGCTGATCTCACTGAGAAAAAAAAAAAAAAATACGCTGCTGTGATAGAACATACAGTTTCTCCTTCCTGGAATTTTTTTGTGTCTTTTATCCTTAAAAAGCTAAACCGTGTTGCCCCAAGACCCTGCCCTTCTCTGGCTGCACATCTCTCTACCAAAGCACCTAGTATGTTTGTGGAGCTTCTTCAATCATGTTTTTGTGATTGGAGGAGACTCAAGTTTTAAATCCTTGTCAGTTTTCGGCAGCCCTGGGCTATCCAACCTCAGAGCGCCTTGGGAAGACTTTTTAAACATTTTATTTATTCATTTTGATCAGGTAACTCTGCAAGCATTTAGAGTTCTACTTAAGAAAGTATTTCAAGGAAAGTTGTTTCTGTGAGTGATGCAACACAACTTTGTATGAGACGCTGCTGGGCCATCAGGACTTTAATTGTAAAATTATCCTAACTGGAAGGGCTGGAGGGAGCACAGAAAAAAATACATTCTATCATAACTGCTGATTTTGTTCTTCCTGCCCTTCCCATGCCTAGAAATTATACCCTGTACTATGGGTTTGTTCACTAACTTACTTGTAATTCCACTTTTTTTTTTTCTTCCAGCTCTCTGGATTACAAGACACAAGTTAAACATACAAGATAAACAAATATTATCTTTAGTCACAGAATCACCAGACAAAAAGCTCTTCAGAGCAAGCTGTCTCCACCCCTCCACTTTGCTATTTCTGCGCCTCCGTCCTAACGCGGTGCTTCCATTTGAGGACAGCCCACTTAAAACTGGGAGACGCGGACGTGCATCAAAGTCAAACCATCACCGGCCTCTTTTTCAGCCCCAGAGCTGGGTGCCCAGAATTTGATTTGTTGCCCAGATAGCTTCATAGTCACATTAACCCCCAACGTAGCTTCCAGAGGACTGGGGAAGAGTATAGGATTTCAAAACCTCTTAGATTCTTGGCCTAGAAATTCACAAAGTACTTCCCACTCTCTGCAGTAATTATTTCCTTTATTTTCTTCAGTTCTTTTCCCGACAGCTACAGCTTTTACTGTATAGTTTTGAACTGTCTTTCTCATTGCTCTCCTTCCTAGGTCATCATTACATAATGGTTTGGGATGAGGTTTTAGTTTTGTTGTCTTCTCTAATTCTACCATAAATTCCTAATTTTTTCTCCCTGCCTTTCCCCAGAGAGTCCCCAGGAAGTAGAATAGTCTAATTAGCCGAGCTATTTTCCTATGTCACTCCGTTTTTTCATCTGATGAGAGGGTCCATTTAAATTGATTTTTTTCCCAACAAGTTATATGAGAAGGAGTAAAAAGAAATAAAAGGACAAGAAAATATGCCATTTTACCTTTGCCCCTCCGCAGTCTTCGAGGTTTGATGTCTACCCGAAACTATGCACAAAATGCAACAAAGCGTTCATTATTGTCCTATAGACGAAACATAAATCTGAGGCTGCCCAGCAACGCGAGGCCTCCTGAAATTTTTTCACTAAAGTCACCAAATAAAAAACTCAGTTTGTAGCTGGGTCTGGTGGCACATGCCTGGAGTCCCAGCTACTTGGGAGACTGAGGCAGGAGATGAGGTAAGCCAAGGAGTTCAAGGTTGCAGGGAGCTGTGATGATGACGCTGGAGTCTCGCCCTGGCAACAGAGTGAAATCCTGTCTCAGAATAAATAAATGAATAAATAAAAGCATATTTATTTGAACAAAACAACCTAACACATTGTCACTAAAGTAGGATGTTCTGCTTAAAGCATTCCGTCACCTCTCCCCCTGATGCTGACCAGACTAGGAGCGTAGCCTTCAGTGGCATCAAAGCACACAACAGCTGGATTGGGACAAAACAGCACATTCAAGACGGTTGTCTGACTGCTTGGGACAAGCCATGACAAGTCTAGGCAATAATTTGAAAGAAACTTTTCCAAAAAGATCATGTACCAACCTCCCAATTTAGAAAGCAGCAGAGGTCATGTCCAGTCAATAATGGTGGCCACACCCATTGTGTCCAGTCAGATAACCATCCAAGAGATTTATGGTGTGACTCACTTAGAATCCACCAAAAAGATGTTCCACAAACTTTTTCTTTGAGACTGAAGTGTTTGTTTTTTTGTTTTTTTAAAATCTCCTAATCCGTGGTTGAGAGTGAATCTATATTCCTACTTTCTTATTTTTTTTTTCCAGTGTTTGCTGGAATGGTTGTCGCTTCCTTGGTCTTTGATCTTTTAATTCAGTATTACTGATCTTTGATAATCTTTGATATTCTCGTGCTAATCAGATTCCTTGGCCAAGAGAATCTGCACAAGCACACTTGTTATTTCTAATGGATTTTTTTCCCTTTGAGTTTGTAGAGCCTTTATGACACAAAGGGACAAAATGGCAGCTAATGCTAAATTATTATTTGGCTTTTTCTTGCAATTTCTTTCTCAGATTTTTCTTTCTTCTTGCCCTCAAGAAAATGAGAGGACTGAGGAAATCATTTATGAAAGCAAAGAAAAAAAAGTTTTTTTGGTCTTTGTAGGGGAGGTAAGCTATGGAAATCTTGCTTCGGTGAGAATACTGGTAGTCTCAAAGAAATGTGTTTGGGTAAGTATGCTTGAAGGCAAGAAAGTTCTTTTTCTTTTTCATGGCCATGTTGAAAATATGTGTGTGCACAGACGGACACAAACATGCCATATAAAGGAATCAAAACAAAACAACAAATCAGAGCGAGCAAGGAGAATGCAAAATTGAAAGAGGTTGAGACAAAAGTTATAAAATGTAGTGTACTGTGCCCCAGGGCTTTATCTGAACTATCGCCCTGTGATCAGAAGCATTCAGTGTGACAACTGGCAAAGGCAGAAATGGGTGTAATGACTGAGAAAGACATTGTAAGAGAAAGCATGTTTTTGAAATGAGAGAAAAACAACCTTTTACTTTTTCCTTTGACGCTGAACATACACACACACACACACACACACCCCCCCCACTTACATTGCATGACTTAGAAAAAAAATTAAAATGCTCCTCGCTTCCACCCTGACGTGTTTCTGCTTGGTGCATAGAAAACAATATACAGACTTAATTACTGTGGTGACAAAATAATGCAGATGGATCATACAGGGAGACATGTTACCTGGCATTTAAAATTAAAAAAGTATATTTCCCAAATGAAGTCAACTTCTACATTAAGCGCGAACTGAAAATGGACCAGTTCCATGGCCTTTATCAAAAATCTCACCTTTGCCCAGGTAATTTTCAGGGAAAACA
>NW_003852718.1:299824-301005 GCF_000181295.1 Otolemur garnettii
GATTTTTGTCAGTTAGAGTCCCAAGAGTAAACAGATGGCACATTCAAATTAGGACAATCCCGGGGGAGCTTACGAAAGGAATTAATTTCAAAGGTGTGGGTAAGGCAGGATTATTCTAGAACCCAAGACAAGCCTGAGTGAAACTGTTAACCATCCCAGGTTCTGAACAGACGGAGAGAGCAGAGGAATCCTACCAGAGAGAGCTGAGAGGCTCAGGGAACCTCACAGCAGAGGCACCCAGGGCACCAACATCCTGGTCTTGGCCTCCTTCCTTCCTGCAATCTCTACCCAGGGATCCTCCCCACTGACAGAACTCAGCCAGAACATGGAGAGCTCAGAGCCTGGAGACGGAGTCCGCACAGACCAACAACCAGGGAGCAGAAGCAGAGGCGGGTGAGGTGAGCAAGAGAGATGGAGGGGCAGATGGAAGCCCCTAGCAGACAAGCAAATGTCCTCACAAAGTGGACTTTCTTATTAGAAAGTATATATTGTCACCTGTGACAACGCGAGCCTTCAGTGCTATTAGGCAAACAAAAGCTGGGGGCTAATTTCCACTTGGAGCCGCATGTAAAGCAAGGAGGAAGCAACAAATGAGCCAGTGTGCTCTGAATGGCCGCTCTGTACCTCCAGAGGCGTGACTGTGGGAGAATATAGACTTATTTTCTTTTTAGAAACCTTTCTCCTTGCTCTAATGAAGTGACAGTGTAAGAGGGTTGGAAAGGGGAGAATAAAACTATTGTGTGAAACACAGTCTATATTTTCAATTCTTTCTCTCACTATAGGAGCTTAGGAGCTTCCTAATGCCCCGACACGAACCACATACACACAGCCCTCGGTCAGTAACTGCCATGGTCTGCATGTTCATGTGCCCCCAAATTCATATGTTCAAACCTAATCCCAGGGTGACAGTGGTGGGATATTTGGAAGGTAATTAAGGCCTGAGGGCTTCAACCACATGAATGGGATTAGTGCCTTATACAAGAGACCTTTGGAAACCAACCAGGCCCTTCTTCCCTGGAAGGATACAGCAAGAAGGCACCATCTCTGAATCAGGAAGCAGGTCCTCACCCAACAGGGATCTGTGGACAACTTGATCTTAGACTTCCCAGCCCTCCTAGCTGTACGCGTAAACAATACCTTGCTGTAGTTATAAGCCACCCAGTATATGGTATTTTTGTTAT
>NW_003852718.1:302090-310022 GCF_000181295.1 Otolemur garnettii
GTTGTGGTGGGTGCCTGTGGTCCCAGCTACTTGGGAGGCGGAGGCAGGAGACTTGCTTGAGTCCAGGAGTTGGAGGTTGCTGTGAGCTGTGATGCCATCGCACTCTACCCAAGGGGACAGTTTGAGGCTCTGTCTCAAAAAAAAAAAAAAAATAGAAAAGATGCTTGACACTATTAGTCATTAGGGAAATGCAAAGTAAGACTCCAATGAAAGGCCTGGTTGCACTGGCTGTAATCCTGGCACTTTGGGAGGCTGATGTGGGAGGATGTTTTGAGGCCAGGAATTTGAGACCAGCCTGAAAAACATAGCAAGACTCTATCTCTACAAAAAGATTAAAAAATTAGCTGGGCATGTGGGCAGCACCTGTAGTCCCAGCTACTTCGAGAGTAGAGCTAGGGAGATTGCTTAGCCCCAGAGTGTGAGGTTGCAGTGAGCCACGATGACACTACACTCTAGCCCAGGCAACAGAGCAAGACCCTGTCTCAACAAACAAACAAACAAACAAAACTCCAATGAAATAAAATGTCAGAAAAATGAGAAAAACAAGTGGTGGCAAGATGTGGAGAAGTTGGAACCCTTATGCATTGCTGCTAGAAGGTTAAATGGTCCCACCACTGTGGAAAACAGTACCCGGGTTCCTCAAGGAGTTAAACAGGAACTTCTTTGTTCTTTTTTCTTTTTTTTTTTTTTTGAAACAGAGCGTACCTCTGTCACCTTGGGTTGAGTGCCCTGGCATCATAGCTCACAGTAACCTTAAACTATTGGGCTCAAGAGATCCTCTTGTCTCAGCCTCTCAAGTAGCTGGGACTACGGGCACCCAGCACACCACTGGCTAGTTTTTCTATTTTTAGTAGAGACAGGGTCTTGCACTTGCTCAGGCTGGGCGAGAACTCCTGAGTTCAAGCAACCCATCCACTTCAGCCTCCTAAAGTGCTAGTATTACAGGTGTGAACCATCGCGCCCTGCTTAAACATGAGTTTCTATATGACCCAGAAATTTTCACTCCAGGGTCTACACTTGAGAAATGAACATACAGTCAGCCCTCCATATCTGTGGGTGCCACATCTATGAAATCAACCAACCTTGGGTCAAAAATATCTGAAAAAAGCAGGGCTTGGTGGCTCACACCCGCAATGCTAGCACTTTGGGAGGCTGAGGCGGGTGGATTCCTTGAGCTCAGGAGTCTGAGGTTGCTGTGAGCTATGATGCCAAGACCCTGTACCCAGAGTGACCGAGTGAGACTGTCATAAAAAAAGAAAAATCTGGGAAAAAATTGCATCTTGGCTCAGAGCCCATAGCTCAGTGGTTATGGTGCCAACCACATGGTGCCCAGCCCAGCCCAGCTAAACAACAATGACAACTACAATTAAAAAAAAAAAAGCTGGGCACTGTGGCAGGCACCTGTAGACCCAGCTACTTGGGAGGCTGAGGCAAGGGAATCACTTAAGCCCGAGTTTGAGGTTGCTGTGAGCTGTGACACCATGGCACTATACCAAGGGTGACCAAAGTGAGACTCTGTCTCAAAAAAAAATGCATCTTGAACATATACAGACTTCTTTCTTATCATTATTCCCTAAACAACACAATATAACAACAATTTGACATAGTGTTTACATTATATTAGGTATTCTAAATAATCTAGAGATGATTGAAAGAGCACAGGAGGATGTGTGTAGGTTATATGCAAACACTATTTTATATCAGGCACTTCAGCATCTGTGAAGTTTGGTGTCCATAATCGGGGGTCCTGGAAACAATCCCCCGTGAGTGAGAGGTAACTATATATGGCCACACTAAAACTTGTACACAAATATTTGTAGCTGCATTTTTTCAAAATAGCTAAAGGGGAGAAAACCTCAAATGCCCATCAACGGATTAATGGATAGACAGAGGTGGCGTAGCCATAAATGGATTAGTACTGAGCCATGAAAATGAATGAAGTACTGATTCAGGCTATAGCTGAATGAACCTTGAAGCTGTGCTAAGTGAAGGAAGCCGCAAAGGGCCACTCACTGTTCAATTCCATCCACATGAAATGGGCAGGCAGATCCACACAGAACAACGTTCTCTTCCAAGTATCTTTTCACAGTTGCTGCAGCCTTGAAAGAAGGAAAGGGAAGGAAAGGGAATAGGGAGGGACTCTGTGTGCGTGGAACTTCCTCCAGGGGTGGGGAAAACGTTTAGAACTAGATAGAGGCGATGCCTGCGGCTGGGCGACGGGCTCATGCTTGTAATCCTAGAGCACTCTGGGAGGCCAAGGAGGGTAGATCACTTCAGGTCAGGAGTTTACTAACTTGAGCAAGAGAGAGACCCCGTCTCCACTACAAATAGAAAAACTAGCAGAGCACTGTGGCAGGCGCCTGTAGTCTCAGCTACTAGGAAGGCTGAGGCAAGTTGGAACCCAGGAGTTAGAGGTTGCTGTGAGCTATACTGCCACAGCACTCAACTCAAGGTGACAGAGTGAGACTCTGTTTCAAAGAAAAAAAACGAAGTGATTACTGCTAAAAATCATTGAATTGTACCCTTTAAAATGGTGAATTTTATGTTGTTTAAATTAGATCTCAACTTTTTAATTGCAAAGAAGAGTTATTAAAAAACTAAAGGAGGCTCGGAGCCTATAGCTCAACCGGCTAAGGCGCCAGCCACGTACACCTAAGGTGGCGGGTTCGAATCCCCAGCCCGGACCCGCCAAACAACAATGATGGCTGCCACCAAAAAATAGCCGGGCGTTGTGGCGGGCGCCTTTGGTCCCAGCTACTTGGGAGGCGGAGGCAGGAGACTCGCTTGAGCCCAGGAGTTGGAGGTTGGTGTGAGCTGTAATGCCACGGCACTCTACCCAGGGGGACAGCTTGAGGCTCTGTCTCAAAAAAAAAAAAAAAAAAAAAAAAAAAAAAAAGGAAAGAAAACCACAATGTGTCCTGGGATGAACAATTAATTATATGATCGCCCTATTCATAAGACAATTAGTAGGCAGTAAATGGAAGGAAGTGAAGGTCACGAAGATTTTAAGGAGCTAGGAGCTGTCGGCTACAAAGGATAAAGATCTTTTTCCAAGACCCAGTTCCCTAAGAGATAGATAATTATCATTACAGGTGCAAAGACTTGGTTTTGTATTTTCGATCTCATATTATCCAGGATCAAGATCAGATTGAAATTCCAAAGATTCTCTTGAAGAATAAGGATTCATATTTCTCAGCACAGAAGTCTCCCTACCTAAGAAACTTCCAAGGTTAGATCTTTCAGGGGGGCCTACTAACCCAATGTTAATTCAGGAGTGGGCTTGAACCTTGAGAATTTAACTGCTAAGTGTGGCCAAAGTGCTCCTGATATGAAACTTCTGTGGCAAGACCCCACTGGTCCTTAGGTTTTAGGGCACATTCTAATGGACCCAAATGCCAGAGTCAGTGTCAGATAGACAGCAGGATGGTCCCACAGCTGCTGAAGGATCCCCCTTGCAGAAGTCATCAACGGACAGGAGTTGCCTCCTTCACACATGCAGTGGAGATGAAACTGATCCATCTTACACAAAGGGAAGTGACAGAATGTGCATTAACCTGACCCTAAAACCTAGAAGATGAATTCACACTGCTGTCTAGGGGAAATGCATTTGGGAGCCACAAACTTATAAGCCTTGTCTGTTCCTAAGTAGAAAGCTATACCGAGTCAGTTCCCTTCCTTTATTTAAAATCAGGTGTCAAGTGAGAGGTTCCTTAGACAACAAACTCCCCTGAGGTCCCAACGAGGCCCTCTCGGAAGGGCACCTGTTCTGCCTGGATTTGTCACACCGTCTTCCTTGTCCTTCTTTCCCTTTCTCTCTCCTTTTTAGGAAGGACTTTCTTTAGCCTTAACCATATGAAACACATGCAGAAGTAAAATACTGTATATTTGCCATCCAAAACCTTATAATCAAGTCGAAGAGAAACCTAGAAATACACCCCAAATGCTAGATGACGCAATGCTTTAAACAACTCCTGATCATGTCACCAAACAGTATACAATCACATCTACATGAGTGGAACAGAAGTGAGTACCAAGAGTTGAGGAAGCCGAGATCCCTGAGCGCTGAAGTACATTGAGAGTGGTGCATGCTTCATTTAAAGTAACTCTCATTTTGAAGAACTCTTGAGGATTATCTACTGACAAGTGAAGTATGTAGACCACTGACTAGGGCTTGAGAGTAGTTTTGTTTTATATAATTGTAATCAGATTTGATGTGCACTGTAAAACTCTAATGCAACCTGCCTTCCTAACTCCAAATTGGATAGCCTCTCAGCATTTATGGTAACAGGATTTGACCTATAATACATTGTGTTTATATAATAACCTATATTTAGCATCAAATGGAAAAGTTTTCCAATAATGAGGTTTTGGAACACACTCAATTCACAGGAATCAAGTTGTGCTCACGACAGCTCAGCAGCTCTGAACTCTTCTGAGAAGAGAGTGAGTGACAGGACAGGAACTAGCAGTTGTGCCCAGAACTGAACTGCTCCCTTCATCCGAGCTTCCCGGTAAACTCTCCCTGTCATGACTGCTTGGCTAGTTGACCTTTCTCTGAGGAAACTGTCCTGAGAGCCACTGATCTTTCCACCCCCTAACTCCTAAATCCCTTTTGTTCCATCTCAAAGGTAATAGCAGCTACATTATCTCAGAACATGGGCAGCCTCCAATTCTAGTTTGTGAATGTCTTCATCGGTCAGAATCTGCTTAAGTACTCCAAAAAATAACTAAATAAGTAAGGAAAGGGGGGAGAAAAAGACAACGACTTCACTTGACCACCTTTTTCCATTTCTGAAAAACCAAACCACTCCCAAGCAAAACAAAACAAACCCAATTTACCACCACCATCAGTACCCAAAACACCACCATCCACGCCAGTAACAAACAAACAAAATATAACAACAACAAAAACCATCCGATGGGACACAATTCTCCTGCTCCCTCACTTTGCAGTGATATCAGGGACACGCTTTGTAACCCTCTATACCGAGACTATTCAGACATGCAAAGAGACTAGAAGTTTTTTGGTTTCAGGTAGGGTTTTTAGGAACAGAATTTTCCATACTGGATTAGATCATTTTCCCATCAAGACCAATATCCTGTTAAAGATGGTGAAACGCTTTGAAAACATAAATGCTACATATAAATGAGCTTGTATAACGAGTAACGTCCTGGCTCCAAGCCCCGGCTCATGAAAAGGTACTTTGAAGAAAACATTAAATCTACAGAAGAGACAAAAGTATTTACAGATTAACTTCTTGCTTCTTTTCACATTTTACATGACTTGAGAAAATAATTTTTTTTGAAGCCTGGAAGTATTAAGAGCTAAGGATGTTTCCAGATTCAGCTAAGCATATGTTTTGTGATTTTTATAACATACGAAAGTGTTTCTTGGGTCTGGCCCTGAAGAACTGACATAAGCAGGTTGCATGTAACTGTAGGACTCACTGCCTAGAAATCGCTATCGTGTTCTTTCTTCCCTCCTATTGCAAAGGGAGCAGGGGAGATACAGAAAGCTTGACGGACTAATATTCTTAGGTGTTTTTTTGTTTTTGTTTTTGACACAGAGTCTCACTTCATCGCCCTTGGTAAAGTGCTGTAACATCATAGCTCACAGCAACTTCAAACTCTTGGGCTCAAGCAATCAATCCTCTTGCCTCAACTTGTGAGTAGCTGGGATAGGTGCCCACCACAATGCCCAGCTATTTTTAGAGATGGGGGCTTGCTCTTGCTCAGGCTGGTCTCAAACTCCTGAGCTCAGGTAATCCTCCCTCCTCAGCCTCCCAGAGTGCTAGGATTATAGGCCACCAGAGCCGGCTCTTGGGACTCTTGTTTGGCTTAAATTTGCTGAGAAAGTGGGAGCCATTTTTTTTCGGATCTGTTTACCTGGTATATTTCAGGTTAGCCTATTTGTTCTTGAACTATGGGAAGAACTTTAGAATAAACTAAAGAGCACAGTGTTTGCTTTTTTACTTTAAGTGTTGTTTATTGAACAGCTTTTTAAGATTAACAACGACAGAACAGTGTATGGGATTCATCAGCAAATTATGGTTACTTTGCTCTCAACAAAGGCTGAAAAAAAAAAATCACCCGACAGAGTCTTTCATTCTTTTCTGTTACTTTTTAAAAGGCATCTCACATTTTCCATTTCAAAAGTTTCCAGATAACTTTACCATTTGTTCTTTATTTAATTTGGAATTGTTTAGATAATCTGAAGAACACTTGCTTTCCTAAAAATTTCAGAACAATTAAGATTCTGATGCTTTAGGAGCTTACATTTTTATTAAAATTCTATTTGAGATGCTAACTAGGTCATATCTAATTTTTCCCAAGCATGACTGTATTTATAAAATACAAAAAGTTGTCAAAATAATACTTAATATTTATATTTAGTTTCTATCTCAAGTCCTGAAGCACTTAGCATGTAAATATTTATTCTTCTTTTATAGATGAAGAAATCTGGGGACAGGAGTAACCACTGTAGGGCTGTGCAGAGAAAAAAAAAAAAAAAAGGCCTGAGCTGGAAACAGAGCCTTGTTCTACTACTGAAGTTACCATCCTGGGGCAGGCATTTAACCTCAGTGTCCTATAAAATAAGGGTGTTGGACAAGGTATAGGGAGCTGGCATTGGCAGCTACACGTCTGATCTTGGAGAACCTGTTTGTTCAATAGCAAGAAAATAAATAATTGAAAATTATATAGGCCAGACAAAGTGGCTCCTGACTGTAATCCTAGCACTTTGCAAGGCCAAGGCAGGAGGATCCCTTGAGCTCAGGAGTTCAAGACCAGCCTGAGAAAGAGTAAGACCTATCTTTACTAAAAATAGAAAAATTGGCTGGGCAGGCTCAGGCTTATAATCCTAGCATTCTGGGAGCCCAAGGCAGGTGGATTGTCTGAGCTCAGGATTTGGAGACCACCCTGAGCAACAGCAAGACCCTGTTAACTAAAAAAGGGCTAGGCATTGTGTCGGGTGCCTGTCATCCCAACTACTGTGTTTCTCCGAAATAAGACACTGTCTTATATTTATTTTTTCTCAAGAAGACACTCTAGGGTTTATTTTCAGGGGATGTCTTATTTTTATTAAGTATAATACAACAATCTACATTTATTCAAATACAGTTAAGTCATCTTCTTCTGGAGCCTGACAAGGGGAGCCAACTTTGTTGGTAGGGCTGGTGCTAGCGATGCCTGAACTCCTTTCCCCTAGCCTTTCACACATGCACAATAGGATGCCTGAGACGAAGTTACCATATACGCACCGCACAAGTGAGAATGGCTCGGAGAAAGGAACTATGGCAGATAAAAGGTATTCCAGTCTTCCTTACCGCTCTGCGCTGAAACACAATATGTTATATTAACAAATGCGTAGAAATCCTGCTAGGGCTTATTTTTTGGGTAGGTCTTATTTTCAGGAAAACACAGTATTTGGGAGGCCGGGGCAAGAGGATCACTGGAGCCCAGGAATTTGAGGTTGCTGCCAGCTATGATGTCTCAGCACTCTACGGAGGGCAAGAAAGTAAACCTCTGTCTCAAAAAAAAAAAAAAAAATTCCCAGGGCTTTTATATCTTTCCTGACTTACTTTTCACTCACTTTCCCCAAACCAGCATAACTTCAAGTGGGTTCATAGTTAGAATCATGTACCAAGCAATGAGTTAAGTTCTTGCAGTTTTCAAATTAACTAATATCACCTAATAACACAGTTAAAATGCCTTCATGGTTATAAAAGCAATACATACTTCACTGAAGAACATTAGAAAAGGATCAAAAAAACACAAGTAAAATCAAGGTCAGCAATAATCCCATCACCGAGAGAAAGACTCCAAATATCTCAGTATGTTCCCTTCTGGATTCTTTTCGGTGGGCACATACTACTTACATAATATTTGTTTTCAAATCTAGGATCACATTGTATTTACAGTTTTTAACCTTTT
>NW_003852718.1:312529-314016 GCF_000181295.1 Otolemur garnettii
TTTTTTTTTTTTTTTGGTTCTTCAAAGTGTGATGTTGGTATTTTAATGGGGATTCCATTGAATCTGTAGATTGTAGATTGCTTTGGGTAGTATAGACATTTTAACAAAAAACAAAGCAGCCTAAAAGGTTTTGGGTGGTTCTAACTTGAGGAGGGAGCACACACCCTAAGTCCTTTCCTAAGATCAAAATCATAAGACCTCAAAAGATAAAAATTAAAACGGTACTATTAGACCTTTGATCACACGAATTCCTATTAATTTGTAGAAAGGAGACTATGTTCAAACAAAAAATATATTAAGAAAAAATAAAGACAACATTAAAAAATTAAAAAAAAAAAATGACACATGTTAACTGACTTGAAGACAATAAATACAATCATTCAGCCTGTGAGAACATTCCAGCCACAATTGCCATCTCTGACAATGATTCCTAAAGACTGGCCTGTTTTGGCCAGGTGTGGAGGCTCAGGCCTGTAATCCTAGCCCTCTGGGAGGCCAAGTCAGGTGGATTGCTTGAGCTCAGGAGTGTGAGACCAGCCTGAGCAAGAGCAAGAACTCGTCTCTAAAAACTAGCTAGGCATAGTGTCAGGTGCCTATAGTCCCAGCTATTCGGGAGGCTGAGGCAAGGGATCACTTGAACCCAAGAGTTTGAAGTTCATGTGAGCTATTGATACAGGGTTCCCCCCATTCAAGGCTGGACAGGGGACCCCAGTTTTCCTAGGCTTGGGCAAGTTCATGAAAGGAACAACCTGACCTTTTGCCCTGGGCTGGAGGGACCACATTTATCCCTTTGTTGATAACACTCATTAACAATGAAAATGTGTTTCTATTTGCCAAGTCCTGGCCAAGTCCTGGCTCAAGACCTAATACCCCTAGATAAAGAACCCACATAGAGACTCTCCAGTTATTTCTTTCCCCCTCCCTGAAGCTCTGGTGCCTTTTACTTCTTCTGTATTCCTTTCTAATTTCTAATAAAATCCTGTCTTACCACTGATCTGTGGTCCATGGGTTCATTCCTTGAATCCCTGAGACCAAGGACCTACTGAAGAGTGAAATTCTGGTAACACTATGACACCATGGCACTCTACAGGGGGTGACAAAGTGAGACTCTGTTTCAAGAAAAAAAAAAAAAGGACTGACCTGTTATTATTATAAATTAAAAAAATTTCTTTTTCACCATTCTTTTTTTTTTTTTTTACAGATTTTGGCTGAAGCCATGTTTGAACCCACCACTCCTGGTATATGGGGGCGGTGCCCTACTTCTTGAGCCATAGGCACCTCCCTTTTTCACCATTCTTTAGCACCTCAAAACTATGAAAAAATTGCCTTCAACATTCCAACTATAAATAACAAATAGCCAGCTGCACAATATCAGTAAAAAAAATTACATCCCGAAATGTTAAATAGTCCAAACAATCCAACCAGTTAGAGACTCCTTCCCTAAATGTTACATCATTCATTATGTAGATGACCTTCTATGTAACACT
>NW_003852718.1:315384-316346 GCF_000181295.1 Otolemur garnettii
AAAGAAGATAACTTCCCCACAGCCTAAAATAATACATCCTATTGTTAGTCCTAAACATTCTGACATTTTAAAATTGGCTTTTACTATGACAAGACTTAAGATTTAAAGTACAAGAGTTACTATAAAAAAATTTGACTTTTATAAATATCACATGTACTTGAGGTCTGCAAAAAATATTCCACTAAGAACTTAGGTAACACTTCCGTACATGTTGGTAGTGAAAAAGTTAATTATTTTGCCTGACTCACAAGCCATCAGTTGTTAAAAACCCCAATCTGTTTATTCACATTGACACTATCTTTGATCAAAGTAAACTCTGTACCATTAATGGGAACAAAAAAGGGGTATAGATTCCGGTCATCTTACATAGACCATAAAAATCTTCCCCAGCAATACACATAGTTACAGAGATTCTGAGAGAAATTTTACACAGGTCTAAAAGATTTATGTTCACCTTGATTACTGTAATTATGAGACTTATTATAGTTACTACAATTGTCACTACCTCAAGGGTTACAATTCATAACTCTATTCAAACTACACATTTCATAGAGAAATGACAAAAAATTAGACTACACTGTAAAATTCTCAAGCAAAAATCGATCAAAAATTGACAAATCAAATTAATAATTTTTTTTTTTGAGACAGAATCTCATTTTGTTGCCCTCGGTAGAGTGCTGTAGTGTCACAGCTCACAGCAACCTTCTACTCCTGGGCTTAGGGGATTCTTTTGCCTCAGCCTCCTGAGTAGCTGGAACTACTGGCGGCTGCCAACACGCCAGGCTATTTTTTGTTGCAGTTTGGCTGGGGCCAGGTTCAAACCCACCACCCTTGGTATGTGAGTTCGGCACCCTACCCACTGAGCCACAGGTGCTGCCCTCAATAATCTTAAACAAACTATGGTTTAAATAGGTGATAGGGGCTGGGCGCCATGGCTCACACCTGTAATCCTAGCACTCTGG
>NW_003852718.1:319293-325701 GCF_000181295.1 Otolemur garnettii
TGATTGCTTTAAGGTTAAGTAGCTGACAAACCCAAGACTATTTTTCATCTTATTGGTAGAATCAGTGTGGGCACATCCCGGTTGTACAGACTCTTCTGCAACTAGACTTTAGCGACTATTTGCTGCTATCTATTGATAAGAAAGGTCAGATTCTTCTCTCTCTCTCAATCTCTCTCTCTCTGGTTGGATAATAACAAGGAGATTTTATTAGGTGGCACAAGTAAAGAGCACATTTTAGATAGTTCCCACAACTGTGTGTTCCCAAGCAAAGGCTTGGGCTGGTTTTGTAGTCAGAGAGTAGTGAAGCATCTCACTGGATCCTGCTGGGTAGCGATGCCAGGGCTTGATCAGACTGAAGCCTCAGATTCTTCTTTGTCTCACATCCTCCATCCAGTTCATCCCCACGACCTGCCAGCGCTGTCTTCAGAGTGCATTCTGAACCCACCACGTTTCACTGTTTCTCCACTTTCACAGCCTGATGGCCGGGGCTATGGTCATCCCTTGCTGGGATCATACAGTAGCCTCCTGACCGGGCTCCCTCCTTCCAATCTTGTTGCCCAGAGGATCTCTTCTTTACACAGATGCAAAAGTGATATTTTAAAAAATATAGCCTGAATCATGTTACTTTTCTGCTCCAAAGCCTCCAGAAGCTTCCCAGAATATTTGTAACATACTCTAAACTACGAGACCCTACATGACCAGGGTCCTGACTACCACTCTCCCTCTCTCTCACATGACTCCTGTCACACTGGGCACCTGCTGTTCGTCATTACACTGTATGCAGCCGCCTTGTATCTCAGCCTTGAAGCTTCTTGCCGGTGGCATCTTATGTCTCAGGTCTCTATTCAATGTTACCTCCTCAGAGAGACCTTCCTTTACTGTGTTTTTAAATTAGATCACCCACCCCTTGTCATTCTCAATCCTCAGTCTGCTTTATTTTTCTTCAGGGAGCTTTTCACTGCCTGAATTTATAATATTACCAATTCGTCTGTTTATCCTTTTTGTCTCTCAGAGCTACCAGGATGCAGTCTTCCCGAGAGAAGGAATTTTCTTTGTCTTGTGCATTGATGTTGTATCCCTAGCAGCCAAATTGATCTGGCACCTAGTACGTGCTCAATAAATATCCTCAACCCCTTCCCCTACCCCACCCCCCATGACCCAAGCTTTATTAATATAGGACTTTGGTTTTCTAGATTTTTGTCATTCCATCATACTGCCCTGGGTTTGCAAAATTATCACAGAAACATATGTACATTCTTAGGAGCACAGCAAATAATGCTTCCTGGATGAGATACCTAAAGAATGTTAGGATCTAGGTAATATTAGGAGACAATTGAATGAGGTCCTCACCAGTCAACCAAAGACCTGATTTGTTTTATCAACAGTGATGTTGATAAAACTCAGGCCGTGTGCCTGGTCGGCTTGCAGCATGACTGGGGTTAGCTGTGTCATCCACGGAACATGATGGCACACCCACTGTCTGTGTTATTAAGGTGAGTTTCCTTTTCCATCTTCGGTCACCTCACAAATCATTGAATAATCTGTGTTATGGAAATTTCCTGTGTTCTTTAAAGGATTCACGTCCCACATTACTGAAAAATTAAAATGACAAAAGCCGATCAGAAAGGCACTTGAGCAAAAACTTCCCTTTTATGAATACTTATGGATAATCCCATAACACGTGCATGTTGAATTCTTTTCCTGCGTCAAATTGTGGAGGAGACACTAAGAAAAACAAAAACACAATAGGGGGCAGCGCCTGTGGCTCAAAGGAGTAGGGCGCTGGCCCCATGTACCGGAGGTGGTGAGTTCAAACCCAGCCTCGGCCAAAAACTGCAAAACAAACAAATAATCACAATAGCCCTTGCCTCCGTAGTCCACGCTTTTGGCGTTCTCTCATTTATTTCATTCATAGTATCTGTTCTTAAGAAGTTTATAATCTATTTAAAACTAAAAAAAAAAAAAACCCAAATCCAAACAAACAATACAAAAGCCACATAGAATAATTAGAGACTAACATGAAAGTATGTAGTTAAGGGCTAAATTGCTTGGTTGAAATAAACACTAAGAGAATTGAGGGCTGAGCAGTCTTGGACTGGATTGGATCTTTCAGAGAATGCTCTAGGGGACCAGGGAAAGCTTCACAGAGAAGTGGACACAGGACCCAGTGTTGAAGGATGAGGGGTGGAGATGCAGGCACCTCACCTCAGCTAGTGATGACTCAGTATCAGCATGGCCAACACTTGCAAAGCATTTTGGATGTGCTGCTGAAACCTAAATAACTTCCCAGAGGTAAATGCATCTTTTTGGTATACGACGAGCAGTATTATTAAAGTAGCCCATATAAGGAAGCTACTCCAGAAAGAAATTCAAACCCACATACAATTAAGCAAAAAGGATGAATCACACTCGAAATGGAGGAAGTAACTATTCTAGACTCAAATGACTACTGATGCTTAGTTAAAAAGCTTTTTACTTTTCCCCCAATACAATCAAACAATATTCTTTAAGCTTATCTGTACATAATTTAGTGCCAAAGAAAATAATCACAACAGGATGCTGTGTGAAGTGGCTCACGCCTGTAATCCTAGTACTCTGGGAGGTCAAGGCCAGTGGATTACCTGAGTTCACAGGTTTGAGACCAGTCTGAGCCAGAGCCAGATCGCATCTCTAAAAATAGCCAGGCGTTGTGGTGGTTGCCTGTAGTCTCAGCTACTTGGGAGGCTGAGGCAAGAGAATTGCTTGAACTCAAGGGTTTAAGGTTAAGCTGTGACACCATGGCACTCTGCCAAGGGTGACAAAGTGAGACTTTGTCTCAAAAGAAAAAAAGAAAAGAAAAGAATCATAACATCTCTGTTGTGTAT
Organism: Otolemur garnettii; assembly: GCF_000181295.1. NCBI lineage: Eukaryota > Metazoa > Chordata > Mammalia > Primates > Galagidae > Otolemur > Otolemur garnettii. The sequence goes on from NW_003852718.1 coordinate 322,158, forward strand.
ACAGAATCACCATCTACATAACAATTTTATTAAGGAGTTAATGATTAATGCCATTTTGAGATGTAAAAGTAAGGTTCAAAACCTCACTTTAAGGGCCTGGTGCAGAGGCTCATGTCTATAATCCCAGCACTTTGGGAGGCCAAGGTGGGAGGATGGCTTGAGGCCAGGAGTTTGAGACCAGCCTAGGCAACATTGAAAGACCCCCTCTCTGAAAAAAATAATACTATTAGCCAGATGTGGTGGTGTGTGCCTACAAGTCCTAGCTACTTGGAGGCTGAGGTGGGAGGATCGTGTGAACCTAGGAATTGGAGGTTGCAGTAAGCTGTGATCATGCCATTGTACTCCAGCCTGGGCGACAGAGTGAGATGCTGTCTTCAAAAACAGTAACAACAACAGCAACAAAATTGACATTAACCCAAGTACCTCTAAAGTCCTTTAGCTTGTAAGTGGCATTGCTGGGGTTTGATGTCTGGTCTGTATGGCGCTGAGACTCTGTCACTACAAAAAAGTAGAACAATTAGTCTGGCATAGTGGAACAACCCTATAGTCAAAGCTACTCGGGAGGCTAAGACAGAAGGACACTTTGGCCCAGGGGTCTGAAAGGGCAGTGAACCATGACAGTGGCACTTCATCCAGGACAACAGAGCAAGACCCTGTCTCAAAAAAAAAAAAAAGAAGCGTATTTCCAAGCCAAATGCAAGTAATGTTTACATCAGCCTCTATTTTACATTACTCAGGCAGCATTCTGTTCCGTTAACGCTATTAACTGAACATTGGTTCAATTACTTAGAAAGGAAATAAAAATGTAATCTTTCATATTACTGTCCTTGACATATTTCAAAAGAAAAGTAACACTGTATGTGACAACTCAAAGAAATACCAGTATAGAACACAACTTGTGCCCTCGGTTTTTCCTGTATCTTCAAACAGAGGTGCTGAGTGTTCTCATACTACTTATTTATTGGCTCCTGCCGGCAGAACTGGGAGGGTTCAGTAGATTGCCCTGGATGCGCTGGGAGAGCCGATGAAACAGGACCTGCCAATAACTCAACAGAACCCAGGCAACTCTGGATAGAGAGGGCTGAAGTCATACGCCAGGAAAGCCACAGTTAGAGCTAATGGTACCTGCTTGTTTTCATTCCTTTTAATTGTAGCAAAACACACACAACACAGAATTCACCATCTTTTCTTTTTTTTTGAGACCAAGGCTCACTCTGTTATCCTAGGTCAGCTGTTCTCAATTTGTGGATCGCAACCCACAGGAACTGTATTAAAGGCTCATGGCATTAGGAAGGTTGAGAATCACCATCCTATGTAGACTGTAGTGGTGCCAATGTAGCTCTCAGGAACCTTAAACTCCCGGGCTCAAGTGACCCTCCTGCCTCAGCCTCCCTAGTAGCTGGAACTACAGGCATGTCCAATCACACTAGCTAATTTGTTCTATTTTTAGTGGAGGAGGGGTCTCATGTTGCTCAGGCTGGTCTTGAGCTCTTGAGCTCAAGCAATCTACCCTCCCTGGCCTCCCAGAGTGCTAGGATTACAGGCATGAGCCACCATGCCTGGCCAATGCCAGACTAATTAAAAAAAATTTTTTTTATAGAGACAGAGTCTCACTATGTTGCCCAGGCTGGTCTCAAACATCTGGCCTCAAGACATCCTCCTACTTCAGCCTCTGAGAGTGCTGGATTTATAGGCACCAACCACTATGCTGGGGTTCTTTTAATTTTCTATTTTTAATTACCGAATTACACTAATTAATTACTGAGGCACTTAATGAAGTTTTTCTTTTAACATTGCAAACTGAAACTCTACACCATTAAACAATAACTCTCCAGTCTCCTCTCCTCCCAGCTCCTGACAACCACATGCCTAAATAAAGTATGGCTACTCTAAGTATTAAGGGTACCACATTTTTTTCTTTGAGACAGAATCTCAAGGTGTCACCATGGGCAGAGTGCTGTGGCATCATAGCTCACAGCAACCTCAAACTCCTGGGTTCAAGTGATCCTCTTGCCTCAGTTTTTCTATGTTTAGTAGAGATGGGGGAGTCTCAATTTTTGTTCAGGCTGGTCTCGAACTTGTGAGCTCAAGCAATCTACCTGCCTCGGCCTCCCAGAGTATTAGGATTACAGGCATGAGGCACTGCACACAGCCAATGGTAATGCTTTTAGGTGGCAACTTGGTGACATAAGACGAGGTTTAGGATTTTTTTTTGAGAAAGAGTCTCACTACATCACCCTCGATAGAGTATTATGGTGTCACAGCTCAAGCAACCTTCAACTCTTGGGCTTAAGTGATTCTCTTGCCTCAGCCTCCTAAGAAGCTGGGACTACAGGTGCCCGCCACAATGCCAGGCTATTTTTTTGTTGCAGTTGTCATTGTTGTTTAGCAGGCCCAGGCTGGGTTCAAATCCTCCATCCTCGATGTATGTGCATGGTGCCATAACCACTGTGCTATGGGCGCTGACCTCAGGTTTAGGTTCTTAATTTTGGTACCCATTGGCTTGGTGCCTGTAGCACAGTGGTTATGGCACCACCCTCTGGCAGTGGGTTCAAATCCAGTCCAGGCCAGCTAAAACAACTGCAACAACAACAACAACAACAAAATAGCTGGGTGTTGTGGCGGGTGCCTATAGTCCCAGCTACTTGGGAGACTGAGGCAAGAGAATCCCTTAAGCCCAAGAGTTGGAGATTACTGTGAGCTGTGATGCCACTGCACTCTACTGAGGGTGACATAGTGAGACTCTGTCCCAAAAAAATAAAATTTTGGTACCCATCTATTCTACCCATGGCAGTGGTGGTTGTATGAAGACATGGTATTATTTTTATTATCTTTCAAATATATATATATAATATGTAGCTAAAAATATACTTAAGACAGTTTTCAAAATCCATGCATTATAATATTCATTCTGTCTTAGGCATCTCCTGCCAGTTCTAAAAACCAGTAGTATCAAAACCTTAGGTGCTAAAATAAACTTTATTTTTCACTATTTTCTCTCATTTGCTATTTCAACTCAAAGGCACAAGAGAAGCCAGCACGGTGGCTCAGGCCCGAAATCCTAGCACTCTGGGGGTCTGAGGCAAGAGGATTGCCTGATCTCAGGAGTTTGAGACCAGCTTGAGCTAGAGTGAGAACCCATCTCTGCTAAAAATAGAAAAATTAGCTGCATGTGGTGGTACATGCTACTTGGGAGGCTGAGGCAGGAGGATTCCTTGAGTCCAAGAGTTTGAGGATGCTGTGAGCTATGAGGCCATGGCACTCTAAACAGAGTGAGACTCTGTCTCAAAAAAAAAAAAAAAAGAAAAAGAAAATCAAAGTCACAAGAGAACACAGAAAACCTCATTCCAACCCAGTGGAAATACAGCAATGGGTGACACTGGAGAAACCCAAACCACCTTTACGCGTGGATTATATCCCTCGGCAATTTATTGCGTTTGGAAATAAAGTATACCAAGTATCATTGCCTCATAGAAACAGTGCTCTAATGGGAGGGTAAAGTTCCCGACCTGGGGCTTCATGCCAGCTTTTACCAAATACAGGA
>NW_003852718.1:326109-326397 GCF_000181295.1 Otolemur garnettii
GGGGAGAACAACGTCTGTTCATGTGAGAAACTGGCTGCTGAAGTGTCAGAAGCCACAACATGGGTGTCATCGGCACAGGGCTCGAAGTGTGGATGGTCAAGAGTATGAATCACCTCCCTAAGGATTGCCTGGATGGTTTTGTTTCTCCCCTCTAATTTATCACTGAGTGGAAGACTTGAAGTGGGAGGCTTTGGTTCTTATAATCCCGCTTAATAAATTCAAGGCAAAAATGGGCAGGTCTTGAGAAGGATGGAGAGTCCTGGACTCGACCTTAAAGTCATTCCCAGC
>NW_003852718.1:326786-335331 GCF_000181295.1 Otolemur garnettii
CCACCTTAGGTGTACGTGGCTGGCGCCTTAGCCGGTTGAGCCATAGGCGCCGAGCCATCAGTTATCTTTTAAAAACCCAATGAATGTCAAGCGAAATGGATCTCTGATAATTATTCTCCAAATCTTGCGATAAAACCCCGAGTTTTATGCCAAAGCAGCCTATATGGCGGGACACAGGAAGAGTACAATTTGTTCTAACTCATGTTGAGGGGAAAAAGGAAACCACTCATTTAATCTTGTATTCTATCACAATTGATTTGGGAAAAGTCACAAATTAGTTCTGTCATTTTGACAACAGGACTTTTATCAGCGGAGGAAAATCTTGGTTAAATGGTAGGAGGCTAGGGGAGAAGATTTTATTTCAAATCTTGGGAAGAAAAGACCTTTACATCAAAATTATTCAACTATTCTTCGCAGAAATTGTTGTTCAAAATAACTCTCCTAAAGCTGTGTTTATTTTTGCAGAAGGCATTCTTTGTCAGTTACATTTATCTTAAAAGGCCCAGTTATTCCTTTCCTTGCTTACAGCCAACTCCACCAAGGCTGTGTTTATCTCTGCTTGTTTTCTAATCCAGTGGAACCAAGGAGGCAAGATGGTCAGGTATGATTTCCCCTGGAAATGGAAACTGCTGTTTACCTAGCGTGTTGCAAAGCGGTGGTCTTGCTCTCTAATCACGTAAAACATACCTGAAAGCAAGAAAGTTAAAAGCTGGTAAACGCAATGTCACAAAACAGCCTCTCTGGGATAAAGGCATAGTGTCATCCAGAAAGTGTCCTTCAGAAAGTCAAAAAACTGATGCTCTTTGGCTCAGCACCCATAGCTCGGTGAGAAGGGTGCCAGCCACATACACCGATGCTGGCGGGCTCAAGCCTGGCTTGGGCCTGCTAAACAATAATGACAACTGTAACCAAAAAAATAGCTAGGTGTTGTGGCAGGCACTTGTAGTCCCAGCTACTCAGTAGGCTGAGGCAAGAGAATCGCTTACACCCAAGAGTTGGAGGTTGCTGTGAGCTGTGATGCCATGGCACTCTACGGAGGATGACATAGTGAGACTCTGTCTCAAAAAGAAAAAAAAAGTGATGCTCTCAGATTCTGAAAGTAGACAAGAACCAGGCCTCCTTTAAGGACCCTTTTAAGTATGGAAAAAAGGAACTGAAGAGGTGACTGGACATTAGTTTTGCTTCTTTATTAAAACCAGCTTTTTTCTTTTTTGTCTTTGTAACAGTAAGGTGGCCGGGCCTGGTGGCTCACGCCTGTAATTCTAGCAATCTGGGAGGCCAAGGCAGGTGGATTGCCTGAGCTCACAGATTCCAGACCAGCCTGAGTAAGAGCGAAAGCCTATCTCTAAAAAAGAAAAAAAATAGGGTCTGGCACCTGTGGCTTAGTGGGTAGGGCACCGGCCCCATATACTGAGGGTGACGGGTTCAAACCTGGCCCAGCCAAACTGCAACAAAAAAATAGCCAGGCGTTGTGGCAGGCACCTGTAGTCCCAGCTACTCTGGAGGCTGAGGTAGGAGAATCACCTAAGCCCAGGAGTTGGAGGTTTCTGTGAACTGTGATGCCATAGCACTCTACCGAGGGCAATAAAGTGAGACTCTGTCTCTACCAAAAAAAAAATAGCTGGGTTTGTGGTGGGCACCTGTAGTCCCAGCTACTGGGGAGATTGAGGCAAGAGAATCACTTGAGCCCAAGAGTTTGAGGTTGCTGTGAGCTGTGACACTACAGTACTCTACTGAGGGTGATAAAGCAAGATTCTCTCTCTCAAAAACAAAAACAAAAACAAAAACAAAAGAACAGTAAGGTAATAATTCCTTTGAAACAAGAAGGCATTTTTTCCAAGAACATCTTTACTTCCCTCAGCTTTTATTTTCTAATCCTCAAACCTACCCAATGTTTCACTTGATAGATAAGGGTAGGAAATTGTGTAGAAGTTACAGATTTTTAAAAAAATGTGCTGAAAGCAGGAAGCCCTGTGAGAAGGGAACTTGAAACCCCTGCAGTGGAGAGCCAGTGAAGATGTGAGCTGGAGCCGGCCTGTAAGGGGAACAGGCCTCACCCCAATTCAAACCTGTTTAAATGTCAACACACCTTCGACAAGAAGATGAGTCCTTTAAGCACAATGATGAAACTCATTAAAAGGCACTTGTAAGATTTAAACTGAAAGAACTTCCCTCCATCTTACGTAATGAGCTGTATTAAGGATCATGAAATAATAATGTCCACTGTGGATTGAGTCCATTTGGCTCTAGGTACTTTGTGTATCTCATCTCACAACTGCTTAGCCGCTCTATTAATTATTAGCGTTTACTTCCATTTTACACGTGAGCCTGTGGATACATCCAGGCATGGGATTAGGGACGAAGTTGGGATTGAAACCTAGAACTTTATGCTTTTTCTGCTACACCAAGTAGTTTCCCTCAAAGGAAATAACCCGTGAAATTACTTTGTAAGCAAGGAAGTTCTATAAAGTTTCGTTAGGGATTTCCTATTATTAAAAGTGAAACTTTAGACCAGTGAATTTCAACTTGAGTGTTGTGACACACTGGTGTGCCATATGAGGATCTTAGGTATGCTGCAAATGTTTTTAAAAGATCATTAATTAAGTTATTTTCAAGAGAAGTTCACAGCACAGTTAAGTATATTCTTTATTTTATTTTATTTTTTTGAGACAGAGTCTCACTATGTTGCCCTGGGTAGACTGTCGTAGAACCCCAGCTCACAGCAACCTCAAACTCTTGGGCTTAAGCAATTCTCTTGCCTCAGCCTCCCAAGTAGCTGGGACTACAGGCGCCCACCACAATGCCTGGCTATTTTTTTGTTGTAGTTAACATTGTTGTTTAGCAGGCCTGGGCCGGGCTCAAACCCGCCAACCTTGGTGTATATGGCCGGCGCCCTACTCACTGAGTTATGGGTGCTGCGCCTTGACTTTTTTTTTTTTTGAGACAGACTCTCAAGCTGTTGCCTAGGTAGAGTGCTGTGGCCTCATAGTTCACAGTAACCTCCAACTCAGGCTCAAGCTACCCTCTGGCCTCAGTTTTTCTATTTTAGTAGAGACGGGGGTCTTGCTTTTGCTCTGGCTGGTCTCAAACTCGTGAGCTCAAGCAATCCACTGGCCTAGAACTCCCAGAGTGCTAGGATTACAGGCGTGAGCCACTGTACCTGGCCAAGTATATTCTTTTTTCTACTCTTTTTGGTTTTTTGAGACAGAGTTTCACTTTGTCACCCTTGGTAAAGTGCCCTGGCATCATAACTTACAGCAACCTCAAACTCTTGGGGTCAAGCGATCCTCTTGCCTCAGCTTCCCAAGTAGCTGGGACTACAGGTGCCTACCATAACGCCTGGCTATTTTTAGAGTTGGGGTCTCCCTCCGGCTCAGACTGGTCTGGAACCTGTGAGCTCAGGCAATCCACCTGCGTCGGTCTCCCAGAGTGCTGGGATTATAGGCGTGAGCCACGGTACGGGCCTTATTCTTTTTTTTTTTTTTGATCAACATAATTTAAGTGTGCCATGGAAGTTTAACTATAGGTTCAAATGTGCAGTGAGATAAAAATGGTTGAAAACAAGCTGGGCAAGTGGCTCCTGCCTGTAATCCTAGCACTCTGGGAGGCCAAGGCAGGTGGATTGCTTGAGCTCAGGAGTTAAAGACTAGCCTGACAAAGAGTGAGACACCTCTTCTCTAAAAAATAGCCAGGCACTGTGGTGGCAATTGTGGTCCCAGCTACATGGGAGGCTGGATTGCTTGAGTGCGGGAGTTCGAGGTTGCTGTGAGTTGTGACACTAGAGCACTCAACCCAGTATGACAGAGTGAAACTTAAACAAGCAAACAAAAAGGCTGAAAAATGCTGCTTTAGACAAAGTAAATTTAACAGAGTTTAGTTGAGCAAAGAACTATATATCTGAAAATCGGGGAGCACCCCCACCTTCACCCTGCTCCCAACCAGAATAGGTTCTGAGAGATTCTGGTGCTATGTCTTGGTAGGACAGGATTTAAGGACAGAAAAAGGAAAGAAACATACAGAAAATGGAAGTGAGACGTGCATAGAAACAGGTGGACTGGTGGCAGCGGGGTAACATCAGTAGTCCCACCTACTAGTGTCTGAATACAGTTTGAATAGTTGGCCGTCCTTGATTGGTCGAAATGCCCAGTGATTAGTGCAAAAGCAAGTTACAGTTTGTTTACTCACCCAGAGAGGTTATAGATCACTCCGTACAGAGAAATCTTTAGGCTGGACATATAAGGAGGCAGGTTTAGGCTAAACTTAATGCTATTTTGCAATGTCTAGTCAAAATTCAAAACAGAAGTCAGTGTTTTGTAAAGTGCCACAATCCTGAGTTTCGCTGTCCCTCGCTGTCTAAATTAGACCTCAGACCTTGTTAGTTACCCGTATGGAAACCTCAACTGTGGTTGTTTGTAAAATGGCCATGAGAATAGCTACTTAAAACATTGTTTTTAGGCCCAGTGTGGTGGCTTACACCTATTACCCTATCAATCTGGGAGGCTGAGGTAGGAGGATCCCTTGAGCTCAGGAGGAGTTGGAGACCAGCCCGAGCAAAAGTGAGACCCCTTTCTATGAAAATTAGCCAGGCATTGTGGTGGGCACTGGTAGTCTAAGCTACTGGGAGGCTGAGGCAGGAGGATAGCTTGAACCCAGGAATTTGAGGTTACCATGGGTTAGGCTAAGCCCACAGCATTTTAGCCTGGGCAATGGAATGAGACTCTCGTCTCAAAAAAAAGAAAAAAAAAGGTGTTTTTAGAAATAAGTGATACCTACGTAAAATGTTGCCAGGCACACAGCATGCAAAGCAGACATGGTACTCAAGGAATGTTCCAGGTGGCACCTGTGGCTCAGTGAGTAGGGCTCCGGCCGCATATACTGAGGGTGGCAGGTTCCAACCTGGCCCCAGGCAAACTGCAACGACAACAAAACAATAGCCGGGCATTGTGGTAGATGCCCGTAGACCCAGCTACTCGGGAGGCTGAGGCAAGAGAATCACCTAAGCACAAGAACTGGAGGCTGCTGTGAGCTGTGATGCCACAGCACTCTACTGAGGGTGACAAAGTGAGAAAAAAAAGAAAAAAATAAATGTTCCTTTCCTACTTTCGGTCACAATTGTTCAAGGTAAAACAGTAAGGGTAATAATCACATCCTCTATCTTGGCTAATACTATTTCTCACCTCTTTAGTCACCTAAGCTGAGCTGAACTTTTTTGTCTTACTTTATTTTATTTTAATTTTTTTGAGACAGTGTTTCACTCTGTCACCCTTGGTAGAGTGCTGTGGTGTCACAGCTCATGGCAACCTCCAACTCTTGGGCTTAAGTGATTCTCTTGCCTCAGCCTCCCAAGTAGCTGGGACTACAGGTGCCTGCCACAACACCTGGCTATTTTTTGTTGCCATTGTCATTGTTGTTTCGCAGGCCCTGCCAGTTTCAAACCTGCCAACCTTGGTATATGTGGCTGGCACCGTAACCACTATGCTACTGGGGCTGAGCCTGACTTTTTTATTTTAAGAGACAAACTCTGGCTCTGTTGCCCAGGTTGGCATGTAGTGGTTCCATTATAGCTCACTGCAGTCTTGAAGTACTGTGCTCAAGTGATTCTCCTGCAGCAGCCTCTGGAGTATCTGGGACTACAATTGTGCATCACTATACCTAGTTAATTAAAAAAACTTTTTTTGAGTGAGGTCTCCCTGTGTTAACCAGTATGGTCTTGAGTTCTTAGCCTCAAGCCTCCTGAGTTGCTGGGCTAAGCTGAACTTTGAATCATTTATTAATTGATTAAAAAAATTGGCCAGGTACATTGGCTCATGCCTGTAATCCCAGCACTTTGGGAGGCTCAGACAGGAGGACTTTTGTAAATAATTTTGCAAATAAAGTTTTATTGGAACACAATCATGCCCATTTGTACAATGTATATGGCTATTTTGGTGCTATGAAGCAGTTATAAGTAGTTATGACAGAGACCATTTGACTCACAAAGCCTAAAATATTTATGATCTGACCATTTATAGAAAAGAAATGTGCTGACCTCATTCTTACCATGCTAAAGAAAAATTATCTTGCCAAAAATATACCTAGCCTGTCACTCCCTGGCTTAAAAGTATTAGATGGTTCCTCATTGCCTACATAGTCAAATCTGAGTTCTTCTGTGGTGTGACAAGCTGTCCAAGCCTTGTTTACTAATCTTCTTGTACCCTATCCAATAATTTGGCCATCCTGATCTTCTTCGTGTTCTCTAAACATACCCAATCCTCTTCTACTTCCATTTCTTCCCACGTCTTCTCCCTCTGCCCACAATCTCCTTCTGTCTTTTCTTCACAGGGTGAGTACCTGTGAGTTTAATTTTTTTTCTTTTTTGAGACAGAGGCTCACTTTGTCACCCTTGGTAGAGTACCATAGTGTCATAGCTCATAGCAACCTCAAACTCTTGAGCTCAAGCCATCCTCTTTCCTCAGCTTCCCGAGTAGTTGGGACTGCAGGCGCCAGCCACAGTGCCTGGCTATTTTTAGAGATGGGGTCTCCCTCTTGCTCAGCCTGGTCTCGAACCTGTGAGCTCAGGGAAATCCACCCGCCTCAGCCTCCCAGAGTGCTAGAATTACAGGCATCATGCCTGGCCAGTTTAATTTTTGAGAATTCAACTCTTGCCTCTGTCACTCATGCAGAGACAGGGAGGATAAACATGATCCCTCTGGCCCCTGCTGCTGACAGTTTAGGCTTCGGAATGCACCTGAGATGGGAGGTTGACTGTGCTGTTCCCTCAGTCTGCTCAGACCCGGTTCCTCTCCTGTTAGTGTGAGGATCTCACCCCAGAGGGTGTCATCCCAGTGTTTAAAGATAGCTGTTTTTCATACAACAGAGCCAAAAAACACAAGCCAGCTTCTTCATCTCGTGCTCAAAGAAGCAGCAACAATCTGTTTCAGAGCTGGAGGAAAACGTGGCCATGGCAGGCTCCTGGGTACCGGACATCCAGATGCTGAATAGTAAATGCTGTAACTCAATGTGTAATTTAAGGGTTTGCTTCAAAACATCAGCAGTTAGAACCTAAGCTCTACATAAGATCTGACTCATTCTCTCTCTCTCTCTCTTTTTCTCATTCTTTAAGTCTCAGCAATTTGTGCCTATTCATCTAATAACCTTGTATTGTAATTATTTATTTAAATTTCAGTCTCTCACTATTGGGTACTGAGCCCTTGAAGGATAAGGCATGTTTGAGTTACCTGTACTAGTGGCTGTCCCCGTACCTCGCCTAAGTACAAATGTTCAGAAAGTGGGCCCCACACGGTGGCTCAGCTTGTAATCCCGACACTGGGGGGTTAAAGTGGGTAGATCACTTGAGGTCACCAGTTCGAGACCAGCCTGAGCCACAGTGAGAACTATGTCTTAAGTAAAGAGAAAAACTGGAGGCTCTTGGAATCCAGGACTTTGAGGTTGCTGTGAGCTGTGATACCAGAGGCTCTAGCCTGGGGGGATGGAGTGAGACTCTGTCTCCAAAAAAAAAAAAAAAGTTCAGCAAGTGTTTACTGGTGAGAGGGTTGACGTCCCACCTTCCACTTTAGACTACTTGCCCTTTTCTGAAACGATGCATGAACTCCCACTGAACTTTCAGGTCATGTTCATGGTCTAGCAAGACAATGCATTTTAATTCTTCCAGGATCCATTTTCTCTTTTCTGTAGATGTAAGCTTGGTCACAGCAGAATCTACATGCTTACCCCATTATGAGAACAAAATATTTAACAGATTGATGGTTGCTTTGGGTGTGATATGCTAAAAAGATAAAGAGAAACTAATGGAATTAGTTTTTTTTACTTGGACAAAAGCTTGTTTATTATTATTATTATTTTGAGACATAGTCTTGGCTAATCTCCTTGCCTCACTCTCCAAGGAGCTGGGACTACAGGTACCCACCACCACACCTAGCTAGTTTTTCTATTTTTAGTAGAGACAGGGTCTCACTTTTGCTCAGGCTGGTCTCAAACTTCTGAGCTCTTCTGCCTTGGCCTCCCAACGTGCTAGGATTACAGAGTGTGAGCCATCGTGCCCTGCTCAGTTTATTGTAACCTAGTTGTTTGTACCCTCACGTTAACCTGAAATAAAATAAAAAGAGTTCTAAGTCCAGATTTGTCCAATGAATGTCAGAGTGCCACAGGTATTACAGTAAAGGTGGAAAGGAGCTACGGTGTTCTGACCCTGTATTCAATTTTTCTATCCAAAGCAAAAACATCAAGGAGGAAATAGTAGAAGACTGGTTACTTAAGAAAAGTTAACCAGACTTAAGAAAGGCTAGCATGCAAGGTAGTGATTTTCTTGGAGCATTCAAAAGACATTTGGGTCTCATTTACCCGTGTTTTTCTGAAGACCTCAATTTCTTAGCATTTTAATCAATATATTTAAAAAATAATCATAATTCATCACACATTTTTGCCACTGTACATTTTATAAGCATAAGAAACTTTAGACAATGTTTTCTTTTCCCTTCTCTCCTACATGTTTGAAAGTGAAATTGAAAGATCATCCAATAAAACTGTGTCAAAAAGTTTGAGATTT
>NW_003852718.1:335533-344316 GCF_000181295.1 Otolemur garnettii
AAAAAGTTTGAGATTTAGAAAAAGAAAGGTCCTTCTCATGCTGAGTTTCACTGGGCATGTTGGTGGGAGATTCTGCAGCCATTGGTTTGTCTGGTCCTGGACAGTCAGGGTTAAGTCCAGTTAAAGGTAGTAGGCAACCCAGACTTTTGGCTAAAAGCCAAGGATTAATGGAGGGTAGAGGGCTCAGGATTGAAACAGCTGGTAGGGATTTCCCACTCTGCGTCTCTTTTTCTCTGCCCCTTGTGTTGTTTCTGTGCAGCTTTTGTTGTGTATCCTTTAATCTCTTTCACGTTGCCTTTCTCTCTTTGGCCATTAAACCACCAAGATTTGGAAGTACAGTGAGAATTTTAAGAGTTATTGCTATAATTGCTTCAAAAACACTTTATATTTTCTGATATGGGTTTTCGCTTATTTGTCTAACATAACATTTTGTTACCCCGGTTGACTTTAGAGAAAAACCTACCTCCTTCGTTTCCTTTTTTTTTTTTTTTTTTTAAGAGAAAAATATGTTGCTGAGGCTGGTCTCAAACTCCTGGCCGGAATCAGTCCTCTTGCCTCAGCCTCCCAAGTAGCTGGGATTACAGGTGTGAGTCACAGTACTGGCTTTGCTTACTAGTTTTAAATGGCCATTGAAGGAGTCAACAGCCTGCAACACGCACATTTCTTTGATCCGGAAACTTTGCTTCCAAGAATTTGTAGGAAGGAAGTAATTAAATTGATATATAAAGCCGTTTGTATAAGGCTGTTTATTTTAGACCTGTTCCATCATTTTGAAAATGTTTTAAGCAACCTAAATGCCCAATGGTGATGTTGAGTAAGTAAATGTAAGCACATTTGCACAATTAAATGTTATGCAGCCATTAAAATCAATGCCAAAGACAAATATTTATTGCTATAAAAGATAATTGTGCCATATAGTACAGTAATAAAAGTAGTTTGCCTAGTGATGTGTATCATACGACCTCTATTTCACACCAATATGTGTATACATATACAGATAGAGAGAAAAATGCTGGAAGAAAGTACAATACAAATTCAACTCATTGGAGGCACCTGTAGTTCAGTGGATAGGGAGCCAGCCACATACACTGAGGCTGGCGTGTTCGAACCCAGCCTGGGCCGGCTGAAACAACAATGACAACTGCAACAAAAACAATAGCCGGGGGTTGTGGCAGACACCTGTAGTCCCAGCTACTTGCCAGGCTGAGGCAAGAGAATCGCTTAAGCCCAAGAGTTGAAGGTTGCTGATAACCACAGCACTCTACCCAGGGCGATAGTTTGAGACTCCATCTCAAAAAAAAAGAAAAAGAAAAGAAAGAAATTCAACACATTGTATGCTGATTACTTCTGGTGATGTGATCATTAGTGAATTTTCTGGGTTGTTTATACGTAACTTCTAGTATTTCTATTACTTCTATAATAAAAATAGTTTACCAGAACCAACAAAATTCGGTGCTTATTTTATGTGATAATTGACCAATTTGTAGAATTAATGGCATCCATTTTTGTTCTAATTAATTTCATAACCCTGTTCTTTCACTCTCTTTTCAACACTTTTTTCCTTGCCTCTTCTCAATTAAAGAAATTTTCATGAGAAACCACTGGTGAGAAACTTGTCAAGGCCTCTGGAGCCCAAATGTGCCTTAAAGTAAAAAGGAGATGAAATGAAAAATTCACTACTCAAGGGATTTGTTCTCTAATGGAAATGTTCTCGAGCAGACTAGGATTTTCTTTCAATCTATTTGATTTTAATGGTTTTTAACTTCAAAATGTCTGAGGAGTAGATTTCTAAGGGATTTAGTTCATTCAGTGCACTTTCCTTACCTGGACGCCAGTGTCTGGCAGAGTGGCCATTGTTAAGACCATATGCACACAAGCAAAGGAAATCAGAAACCAACACAGTTTTCCAAAGCCTCACACGACTTTCCCCTGACCTATTTGTATTTTCCAAACACACATCACTTTGCTGTAAATTATCCTGATAATTCCCAGGTAACCCTGGGTTCTTCCTGCTGCCCTTCATCAATGGACAAAACCAGGGACCTGGATAGACAAGTCTTAGCAAGAGGCTCATGCAGGAGAGACGCCTTCGCCGAGGAGACGCCCGGACTTCCAATATCTTCTAATATTGCAACCCCAACGTGAGGTTAAAGGAGGTGACTGAGGTGTCAGAGCCTGGCCGTCGCATGCACTATTTTTAGCTCTGGTATTTGGTCCAGGTAACCTCAGGGACCACTCATCCTGGGTACTGGTTTCCAATTGACGAAATGGACAGTGTGCTATTACAGGCAGGGGCACTGCTTAGTTAAAGGCAAAGGAAAAAAATACCGCAAACATGGTATTCTCAGCAGAGATAATAATGATGGGAGAGCCCAGAATTCTTTCCTAGATTTTATCTCCGACTTGTTATGTGTCCCTGAGCACTGAGGCTATTTTTGTGGCCTTGGCTTTCTCATGCATAGACAGGTAATAATACCTTGTTCTCTCCACTTTCATTATATGGGCACTGTGCAGATACAATAGTTCATTAATGAGATTTAAAATAGGAAGAAAATGTTTTTGAAGCCTTTAAAGTACCCTGAGATTTTCAGATCCTGATTAACTAGAAGGTATTGTTACCAGAAAATTCTGCACAGTTCCTATCATGTACATACTGTTTCCTGGAGTGTTGTATTTATTGGACAATTTCTTTTTCCTCTCAGCACAGATGCAGAGGGAAAATGAGGCAGAGCAAATAATAAGACAAGCAAAGCCTGAAAGCAAAAGTGTTGCCTGTCACCTTAAACCTTGGACCTGTATTCTGAAGGAAGCTGAAATTTAAAGCCCCTCCCCCCGACAGATTTGGAAGAGTGCATTTAATAGGGTGACTAAAATGTCCACGCTGGCAAGTGCCTATCTCACGTGGCGAAATAGGGCGATTTTATCTCAGGGAAGGGATGAGAACATGCTTCATGAACACATACGGTACTGAAGACATTTCCTGGAAAATCACTGGGCCTTTTGCTTAGGACAGTTGCATCACACAGAGATATTTGTCGTTCTGATTTATAAGCAATATGGAAACCGAAGCCAAAGTACTACTTTTGCTCAAGGTGCAAGATCTAAAATGTTAGGCATGTTTCTATTTGTAGTTAGGAAAAAGGTCCCCAAGATTTGAAGGATTCCTCTTTGACCTCCTTGAAAACCCAAGAAATAGAAACAATAAGCCACCTTCTAAAAAAAAGACAAAAGGAGACTATTACTCCCCTGGGTGCCTTTTTTGGGATACTAAAGAATTTATAGTAAATGAAGAGGCACAGGCACTGTGATCATTATCATTAAAAAGGAACTAGAAAATGACTCATGTTTAAAGTATGTGCCTCCCCTCACCACGTTTATGTTAATGACCAGTATTAGCATTCTAAGTAATGAAATGCCGTTTTTTACGTAATTTCACAACTGCATCTTCAACTTAATTTTTAAAGCAGTTGACCGTGAATCTTAGTCTCAATTCATATTCTCTGTTTTTTTATTTTGTGAGCTAGAGTCTCACTCTGCCTCCCAGGCTAGATTCCTCTGGCGTCATAGCTCACAGCAACCTCAAACTCCTGGGTTCAAGGAATCCTCTTGCCTCAGCCTCACATCGACCGGCTAGTTTTCTCTTTTTAGTCAAGACAGGGTCTCACTCTTGCTCAGGCTGGTCTCCAGCTCCTGAGCTTAAGCAATCCACCCACCTCGGCCTCCCCGAGTGCTGGGATTATAGCCGTGAGCCACTTTGCCCGGCCAGTGTTCTCTGTTTTTTTCAATCCTGTAATGATTTGTAGAATCTTGTCATTTTTAAGGGACGTCTCTGGATTTTCAAGCTTTTACTTAAAACAGAATCCATGAAAACTCTTAGCTGCTTAAAAACGATAGCTGTCTTTACAGGGGCCTGGCAGCGTACCTTTCTTTTCTCCTGTCCTAAAAATACATCTAGGAAAGGAAAAAAATGGCCTACAAACGTTAATATATTTTCTACTGAATTTTATGCTGCAAATGTTTATCTCAGGGTATGAACTCTGAGGAAATATGTTTTTTCCCCTAAATATTATAAAACTCTGTGTTCCTTCTAGAAGGACAAACAAAACTAACAACAATTACTCCTTTGGAGTAATGAGAAATGGAAGGAAAACGTCACTTTCTCATAGCTTTAGATGTTTATACCATACGAATTATCCACGCCCATATTAAAAATATTAACAGGGTAGGCTGGCGCTGGGGCTCATGCCTGTGAGCCTAACACTCTGAGAGGCTGAAAGGGGTAGATTACCTGAGTGCAGGTGTTCGAGGCCAGCCTAACCGAGGGCAAGACCCCATCCCTACTAAAAACAAAAATATAGCCAGTCGTTTGTTGTGGTGGGCGCTGGTAGTCCCAGCTACTCGGGAGGCTGAGGCTGGAGGATCACTTGAAGCCAGGAGTTTGAGGTTACCAGGAACTATGATGACCCCATTGTATTCTAGCCAGGATGACAGAACCAGACTCTGTTTCCAGGAAAATAATAAAAAAATAAACTAGTGACAAAGGGTTTACCTTTGAGATACAAAAATTGGCAGTGAAGAATGAGGAGATGGAGTTTGTTTTAGTATGTGGATCATTATGAAGGTTTTGAGATACACAAAAATGAAGCAATATGGCCAGGTGTAGTGGCTCACGCCTGTCAACTCAGGGAGGCCAAAGCTGGTGGATCGCTTGAGCTCGGGAGTTTGAGCAAGAGCAAGACCCCGGCTCTACTAAAAAATAGGGGGGTGTTGTGGTGGGCGCCTGTAGTCCCAGCTACTTGAACTCAAGAGATTGAACTTGCTGTAAGCTTTTAAGTCACAGCACTCTACCCAGGACAACAGAATGAGACTGTCTCAAAAGAGAAACAAACAAACAACAACAACAACAAAAAAATCAAGAAACATAAAATCCCCATAGATGAAAACAAATGGAGCCCTCCCATCACCAGCGCTGAGCTGAGCAAGTTGAAACTTGACAGGTGAATCGGGAAGGACACTGTCCAGTGTGTTTCTTGGAAGTGAAATAATGGACCATACATTAGTCTGTCTCAAAACTTTCATAGTGACCCACGCATGGAATCATTCTGATGTATTTCACTTTTTTGCAATGTGCAGGAATAAATATCTGTGCATTCATGACTAAAAAGAACAATCTGGAAAAACAAAAACCAAATCCTCTGTGTTCACTGCTCCCCAAGTAAGAATGAGCCTTGTATTATTTCCTTATACCTGCTCATGTTTCCCATGTGCCAAAGAGCTACTCTCTGGCCAAGCCAAGTGGTGATTATACAGCGTTGCCTGTACAGACATACAAGGGTTACAGGTTCCCTGGGGAAAAGCTTTAGACAGATTACACCAGGCAACAGAGGCCCCTGCACAGAAACTGCAAAACCATTTTAACACTTACTTCAGATATTATTACATGTGACAATGTATTTGAAAGATCAACCAAATAAACTGTTCCTAGGAAACATTTCCGATAGAATACTTCTTGAATAATGTTGCTTTTCTTAGGTCAGTGGGAATTGAATTAAGACATTGAAACATAACGTCAAGACAAGAACCTGTATTTTTAGCTGAATACTTTTATAGAAGCCTCCAGTTATTATAATACTTCTCCGGTTTTTTGCATAGAGAAAAACTGAAATAGATTGTCTTTTTTACATAGCTGAGAAACTAGATGGAGGGTATTACAAATGTGACAAGATTCCAAATTTGACAGTATATTTCTGTGTAACCAATTATTCATTTGTTCATTCACCATTTATCTCACTACGCACGAGGCTCCGCATCAGATGCTCTGAAGATAGAGACATGAGTAAGCTCAGTTGTGGGAAGGGAAGCTGACGTGAGCACAGGGAGCAGGCTATCAGCTATGATAAAGAATGGGCTAGAGTAATGCCTGCTGTATCTGGGGAGCATCTTGGATGAGTATGTAAGTCAGCCTGGAAGTGGGAGAGAGAGAAAAAAAGAAAAGTCAGTGAAATACTAAGAGCATGTACGTTAGAGCTACTTGATAGTTTTTAAAAATTGAACTGCATTAAGTTCATAAAAAACGAATGAATGACTTTAAATCAAAAGACGGTGGGAGTTTCTTCTGAGTTAGAGCAGAATAGGTCACTTATTATACTACAAAGAAAGGGGCCCAAGGTGCCTCATCCTGGGCCCCTGTAGGTGCTTCAGACTTGCGATTCCTTTGCTGTGGAGGGTCGTGCTGGGCTTTGTAGGCTGTTTAGCGGCCTCCCTGGTCTCTACCTCTAGAAGCCAGAAATAGCCCCCTGGTTGTGACAACTAAAAATGTCTCCAGACATTACCAAATGTCCCCTTGGGGGTCAAAATCCACTCCTCCTCAATTAAGAAAAAGTGTCTAAAACCAAGATCATTTCATTAAATATTTATAATGCTTAGTTAGCTATAAAGCTGCAAATGGAAAATTAAGGTTGATAGAGAACCAACTTAAATATTTTCCTCTTATTTCTATGGCTGCTAAATGCATCGTGATAAAAACTATCAAATTAATGTGTCTGAAGGCTGGTTTATTTTCATTTTCTGTTTGCCAGTTGTAACTGGACCTGAGACATAATCTGGGAAGATAGCTCAAATTTTTTTTTTTTTTTAGAGACAGAGTCTCACTATGTTGCCCTCTGTAGAGTGCTGTAGTGTCACAGCTCACAGCAACCGCCAACTCCTGGGCTTAAGCAATTCTCCTGCCTCAGCCTCCCAAGTAGCTGGGACTACAGGTGCCTGCCACAACGCCTGGCTATTTTTTTGTTGCAGTTTGGCCGGGGCCAGTACCACCATCAGTGTATGGGCCCAGCACCTTACTCACTGAGCCACAGGTGCCACCTCAAATTTGTATTTTTTAAAGTAAAATTTTCAGGCCAGACATGGTGGTGCACACTTGTAGTCCCAGATACTTGGGAGGCTGAGGCAGGGGGAGCACTTGAGCCCAGGAGTTGGAGGTTACAGTGAGCAATGGTGATGTCACTGCACTCTAGCTTAGCTGACAAAGCAAGACTGCCTCAAAAATAAAGCAATACATTGAAGATCTTTTTTAAATAAAAGTTTTAATATAAGAACTGGATAAAGCATAACTAATCAAGATATCCTTATTTTTTTTTTTTAAGACAGAGTCTCACTCTGTTGCCCTCCGCTAGAGTGCAGTGGTTTCATAGATCATAGTAACCTCAAAATCCTGAGCTCCAGCAATCATCCCACCTTGGCCTCCCAGAGTGCTAAGATAACTGGCATGAGCTACTGTACCCAGCCCAATCAAGGACATTTTAAATCATGATTTGCTGATGATCAGGTTGATGCTGCTGCCATTACATAAAAGTTCAAAGTGTTTTTTTCTCTTTAGATGGTTTATACCATTTCTGTTTCCAAAATGACATTGAGTTTTTCTTTAAAAAACAATATATGCGTGTATATGTAGAAGCAGCCTTCTCTCCTTTTTTGTAAACCCAAATTAACGCATACTCTTCACATTGAACATTTTTTAGTTTAACAATATATTTTGGGGCTGGGTGCCAAAAATAGAGAAACTAGCTAGATGTGGTGGTGTGCCTACAGCCCCAGCTGCTCAGGAGGCTGAGGCAAGAGGAGTGCTCAAACCCAAGAGTTTGAGGTTGCTGTGGGCTATGATGCCATGGCACGCTACCTAGGGTAGTGGTTCTCAACCTTCCTAATGCCGTGATGTATTTTCACTGTTACAAAGGGGTTGCGACCCACAGGTTGAGAACCGCTGATCAAGGGTAAAAGAGTGAGACTCACTCTGCCTCAACAAAACAAAACAAAACAAAATAAAACCCAATACATTTTGGACACAATTCTGTATCAATTCATAATGATGGAATTCAGTCCTTTAAATAGTTGCACAGTATTCAAACAGTTCCTCATTGATAGACATGTAGGTGTTTCCAGTATTTGTTACTAAAAATACTTCAATATTCTTTAAGGTTTTTAGTTTTTCTTTGGTTTTTGAGACAGAGTATTGCTCTGTTACCTAGGCCATCACCATAGGTCATGGTAACCTCAAACTCCTGGGCCCAAGTAATCCTCCTGCCTTAGCCTCCTGACTAGCTGAGACTATAGGCATACATCACCACACCCAGCTAATTTTCCTATTCTATGTAGAGATGGGATCTTGTTCTTGCTCGAGCTAGTCTCAAATCCTGTCCTCAAGGAATTCTCCCACCTAGGCCTCACAGAGTGCTAGGATTACAGGCTTGAGCCACCTTGCCTGATCAAAACTCAGATCATTATTCATTTGGTCTTTGTGAATCTGAATATGTATTTCTATTTTTTTTTTTTTTTTTGAGATGGAGTCTCACCTGGTCAACCTCAGTAGAGTGTTGTGGCGTCTTAACTTATACAATCTCAAATTCTTGGGTTCAAGCGATTCTCTTGCCTCAGCTTCCCAAGTAGCTGGGACTACAGGTGCCCACCACAAAGCCAGGCTATTTTTAGAGGAGGAGGTCTCGCTGTAGCTCAAGCTGGTCCTGAACTCTTGAGCTCAGGCAATCCACCCAACTTGGCCTCCCAAGGTGCTGGGATTACCGGCGTGAGCCACTGTGCCCGATCTTTCTATCGTTGTTTTTAAATTTCGCATTTCTTTAAATATAAATGAAGATGAATATATTGTTTTAATGTATATATTTTTTTCCCTGCGAGCAACTGTTTCCTGTCTTGCCAAGTCTTTTCTTCCTTCATTTTTCTTTCCTCGCTTGCCCTTCCTCTCCCTCCTTTCCTACTTCTCTGGTTAT
>NW_003852718.1:345370-352666 GCF_000181295.1 Otolemur garnettii
AACCCACCACCTTAGGTGTATGTGGCTGGCGCCTTAGCCACTTGAGCCACAGGTGCCAAGCCAGTCTCAACTCTTTATAGATCTTCGTGCACCAGTACAAAACTGTTCATAATGTCTTAATATATGCTTTTTATTTATTAATGTTTTATGTTTATGTATTTATTAATATCTGTCTTCCTAACCATATATGATTTTATTTTTAATCCTTCAGGTATATTAATAAAGGTACAGTGTGTTAGGATATAACTATTTTCATAGTGAGAAAATTTTGACATTTACACTATTTTAGGAAACTTCAAGTTCAAGCCAGTGAATGCTCAGCTGGTTTTTATTATCTTTCAAACTCTGAACATTACCTTAACTTTTAATATCCAGTATATCTTCACTCATCATCTCATGTCTCATCTCAAGAACTTGACAAAAAAATCAATTTACTGACTACAATGGGGATGAGAGGAGCTTTGACGGGAGAGTCTAGGTGGTTGTTTGAAGACTAAAGCCAAGTGTCACATGCCATCCAGGGGAAATGCATCTATGACGCATTGGGGGCCACATGGGCCTGGGAGAGGCTCCTTACCCCAAGGTTTGGCTTATCAATTATAAGGACCATGAGAATAAAACCGTCAGGTAAGGCTGCAGCTTGTTTGATTATATCAGAAGAAAAACCTCAGACCTGACAAACAGGATCCTGTACTTGGTTCAAACTCAACAGAGCAAGGAGTACTGGGCCTCAGGCAAGTCCCAGATTCAGTTAAAAAGTCCAGGGCAGTCTTAAAGAAAGGAAAGGGTAGATACCTTCAAGGAAGGCTGCTATGAAACCACAAGTGTATGCCATGAATCTTCCTCCTAGTCTTTGCAAAAGAGACCAACTCGGGAGCACTCACCATTGGTCTTATGAGCTCAGAGAGGCCTTTGTAGATTGGATACTGTGTGGAGTCCGTGGGAAGCGTGGGGACTATTAGTATAATACTGGAGGTCTTAGAGCAAGTCTATATCCTCTTTCAGCCCCTCCCTTGACCCGGTGAGACAACTTTAGACTTGCTACTGGGCTCCGAGTTGCTTGTGGCAGGTTGATGATCTGCCAGGTTTCATATCTGAGTGTGCTAATACCAAATGAATTCCAGATCTGCCCCTTACTATCAGTATTACCATGGGCACTTAATTTCTCTAAGCCTCAGTTTCCTTTTTTATAAATGAGTTTTACAAATCCCATAGGTTTACCTCCTAGGGATGCTATGAAAATTAAATGAACAAAGACATATTATGTATTTTATTTCTTTTTGAGACAGAGTCTCACTCTGTCACCCTGTAGAGTGCTGTGGTGTCAGAGCTCACAGCGACCACTAACTCTTGGGCTCAAGAGATCCTCTTGCCTCGGCCTCCCACATAGCTGGAAGTACAGGCACTTGCCACTATGCCCAGCTAGTTTTTCTATTTTTAGGTGAGACAGGGTCTCACTCTTGCTCAGGCTGGTCTAATTCCTGAGGTCAAGCATCCACCTGACTCGGCCTCCCAAAGTGCTAGGATTATAGGCCTGAGCCCCCACACATAGCTAGACATATTAATTAAGTTTTAGAGACACTTTGGGCCCTGGGTAGAATGCTGTAGCAGCCTATCTCATAGGAACCTCAAACTCTTAGGCTCAAGTGATTCTCTTGCCTCAGCCTCCTGAGTAGCTGGGACTACTGGCACCCACCTAGCTTTTTTTTAGAGATGGGGTCTTGCTCTTGCTCAGGCTGTCTCAAACTCCTGAGCTCAGGCAATCTTCCTGCCTCAGTCTCCTAGAGTGCTAGAAGTATAGGCATGAGTCACCGCGCCTGGCCTATTATATACTTAAACATGAATGAACATATAGTAAGTTTGCACTAAATGCAAAGGTTGTTGTTATTATTATTATTACTGCAACCATTTTGTTTAAAGCATAGGAATCCATGAGGTACAAGTAGGAAATTGTTTTCTTATGCTGGGTGCAGTGGCTCACGCCTGGAATCCTAGTAATCTAGGAGGCTGAGGCTGGCAGATTGCCAGACCAGCTTGAGCAAGAGTGAGACCCAGTCTCTAAAAACTAATCAGATGCCTGTAGTCCCAGCCACTTGGGAGGCTGAGACAAGAGGATCCTTGGGCCCAAGAGTTTAAGATTGCTGTGAGCTATGATGCCATGGTATTCTACCAGGGTGACATAGTGAGACTCTGTCTCAAAAAAACAAACAAACAGGCTCGGCGCCTATAGCTCAACCGGCTAAGGCGCCAGCCACGTACACCTAAGGTGGCAGGTTCGAATCCCCAGCCGGACCCACCAAACAACAATGACGGCTGCAACCAAAAAAATAGCCGGGCATTGTGGCGGGCGCCTGTGGTCCCAGCTACTTGGGAGGCGGAGGCAGGAGACTTGCTTGAGCCCAGGAGTTGGAGGTTGCTGTGAGCTGTGATGCCATGGCACTCTACCCAGGGGGACAGCTTGAGGCTCTGTCTCAAAAAAAAAAAAAAAAAGAAAGAAAGAAAACAGTTCCCTGCTTAGTAGGGCTAACCTTTCTCTATCTCTGGGGTGAAATCCAAGGCAGTCCTAGGATTACTCCAGTTACTTGCAGGTATATGAAGTTCTCGGTCATGGGCAGTCACAAAACAGTCGTATTTCAGTAATTGAAAAGTCATATTTCATAATTCTACTTCATTTAAACTTGAACTTCATTTCCCCTTTCCCTGATTATGTAAGTTCTGACTGATTATACAAAAGTCTGCACAGGGAAAAGAGATGTCCCTTGTTTGTCTTCCTCTCTCTCGCACCTATGCTGGCCTATTCCTGAACACCTACTCCCCACATCCCTCATCCCAGAGCAGCTGACTTCTATGCAATTTTTCTTTTCTTCTTTTAAGACAGAGTCTCACTCTGTTGTCCCAGACGAGGGTGCCCTGGCGTCACCATAGCTCATAGCAACCTCAAACTATTGGGCTCAAGTGATCTTGCTGCCTCAGCCTCCCAAGTAGCTGGGACTACAGGCACCTACCACAATGCCTGGCTAGTTTTTCTATTTTTGGTGGAGGCGGGGACTCACTCCTGTGCCGGCTGGTCCTGAACTCCTAAGCTCAAGCAATCTACCTGCCTTGGCCTTATGTGATCTTTCTTGACTAACATTGCAACTGGAATTCTCTGGAGCTGATGGGTGTTCAACATTGACTTTTTCTTTCAGTATGTTTCAGTTGTTCTTTGGAGACCTCCCACTTGGGAACAAACCAGCAGCACCCCTGATGGGCACATCCCTCTTGGGGTTGGTCTCTTGAGACTTGCCACTTGCAAGCTCCGGTGACCTACCACCCCTAGTTTCTGTTTAAGTTGCCCTGTCACTGGCTTCAGATCTTTTTAATATGCTTCCCAGCCCACCTCCTCCCCTGGAGCCATCCTGTCCATGGAAAACACATACCTGTGCCCTGCCATCCCTGGGAGATAAACGAACCCCATGAAGGCAGCTCTCTTTGCTCTATCTATGGGCTAAACCTCCTGGTCCTTTAGATGGCACAAAATACTTGAGACCCAAACTCCAGGAGACAAGGAGACACACAGCAAGCTTTCTAAGTATCTCCATAGCACCCACTTACTCAGTTTGGGGTCAGGGAAATACTCCTCTTTCCATTTACCATCCCTTTTCTTTTTCTTTTGTTTCTTTTTTGAGACAGAGCCTCAAGCTGTCCCCCTGGGTAGAGTGCTGTGGCATTACAGCTCACAGCAACCTTCATCTCCTGGGCTCAAGTAATTCTCCTGCCTCCACCTCCCAAGTAGCTGGGACACAGGCGCCCGCCACCACGCCTGGCTATTTTTTTTTTTTTTGGTTGCAGTCGTCATTGTTGTTTGGCGGGCCCAGGCTAGATTCGAACCACCAGCTCAGGTGTATGTGGCTGGCACCTTAGCTGGTTGAGCCACAGGCGCTGAGCCACCATGCCCTTTTCTGAAAGCACCATTTCTCCCTGCCTCTTTAACCTCGGAGTCAAAACTGGTTCTTTTTTTTTAGAGACAGAGTCTCATTTTGTTGCCCTTCATAGCGTGCTGTGGCATCACAGCTGACAGCAACCTCCAGGCTCTTGGGCTTAGGCAATTCTCTTGCCTCAGCCTCTCGAGTAGCTGGGACTACAGGTGCCCACCACAACACCCCACTATTTTTTTTGTTGTTGCAGTTTGGCTGGAGCCGGGATGGAACCCACCACCCTCCGTACATGGGGCCAGCACACCCTGCCCATTGAGCCACAGGCACTGACCCTGAAAACTGGTTCTTAACACCTCCTTTGCAAGTGTTACAGAAATCAGTACAGGGCTGGGGAACTTGCAGCCTTAAGGCCACATGCATCCTTCTTAGCCCTTAAGTGTGGTCTTTTCACTGAATCCAAATTTTACAGAACAAATTCTTCTTTTATCATTCATACACTTTTGTCCCCTTATATTTATTTTTAAAATAAATGTATTTAAAATACCAAAGAACAAAATAAAGTTCAGTGGAATTGTCCTCCCAGATTGGCTGGCACAATTAGAACATTAGTCAACCATAAGGGCTAAATTGGCAGCTGCTATGTTCATGATTTAATTCTAACTTCCCCTGACTAGTACCTCTATTGCAGGAGGCTGGTTGGTGAGAGTTTATGGGGTCAGAGCACACCAATCTGTTACAACCTTTTGACAGTGGTGCACTATTTCTGTCTGAAGTGGAATTTGTGAATAGTTACACAGCCTGACAGTAGTTTTTTAAATTTTCTCTGCTTAACAGCCCATCTTGTCAAAGAAGGCCAAGAGAGTGCTGAAGGAAGAAAATGGATTTTTTAATGGGGACTGGGAATTGGCAATATTTCTGCTAAAGAGAAGATGATTTTCTTGCTTTGTAGTACTGCAATATCAACATTAAAGAAATTCAATGCTCATCAACATTATAACACTCATCCAGGACCACAAGTATTTTAAATTAGAGGGAAAGACATGAAAGGTTGTATTGCAGAAATTAAAAAATGAAAAGCAAATGCAAAGACAATTCTTTCAAGCAGCAATAAGACCTGGAAATAATGCCACTGAAGCAACTGATAAAGTAGTTTATACACTGTGGAGGAAAAGGAAACTATGAAGCTAGGAGTTAGATAATTTTGTGAACTCATCCTAAGAAAAGAAAAGCGCTACATACCTCATTGCTGAATATCTCTATGGTCCTCTTCAAAGTACTCCCGTTGGCCATCTGGTGACTGTAGTGATAGTCAGCAATGAGGTATATAGCACTTTTTTTAGGATGATATCAAACCTGGTGTTCTGTTATGGAGAAATTGTGAAAGAATGCATTGTCAAAGTTGTAGGATACTTAGACCCTGATAATATTTTGAAGTACAAACAATTGCCTTTTTCAAGGGAACTCTGATTGGCAACATGAATTAGCCTTTGATTTACCAAAACAACTTCATGCAATACTTAAAAGGGAAAATATATATTATTCAATTGCTTTGGATGAATCAACTGATACTACTGACTTGGTACAGGTTTTATACTTCATTTGGGCCATAACAGATTTTTCTTGCTATGAAGAGTTACTCACTTTGGGTACACTTATAATAGGACATGGGGAATACATATATTCAACACCTTTCAAGATAAATGTCATGATGTTGGACTGAATTCAGTGAATTTAGTGAGTGTATATACAGACTCTGCACCTTCCATGACAGGAAAACATGAAGGATTTATTGCATAGATAAAAAGAGTATTACTAGATCCAGATGCTTTCATTTCTTTTTATTGTATCTTATATCTGCAAAATCTCTGTGCTAAAGCTGCTATTTTAAGTGACACTTTGTAAGTATCATTAGCTGTATTTGTGCAAATGAAACACACCCCATTGTCGATTTTGTAACATGCTAAAGTTGAACAATGAGGAACTCACTGTGGATTTACCCTGTCATTCTAAAGCACACTGGTTATCACGGGGACAGGTCTTATCCAAAATTTTGTCTCTGTGAGAATAGATGGTTAAATTTTATGAAGAGCAGAATCAGCAGTGTGAATTATTGAAAGATTTCTGTAAGACTGTAACATTTCTTTGGGCAGCACCTGTGGCTCAGTGAGCAGGGTGCTGGCCCCATATACCAAGGGTGGCAGGTTTGAATTCAAACTCGGGTGGCCAAACTGCAACAAAAAATAGCCAGGTGTTGTGGTGGGTACCTGTAGTCCCACCTCCTTGGGAGACTGAGGCAAGAAATCACATAAGCCCAAAAGCTAGAGGTTGCTGTGAGCTGTGATGACACAACACTCTACTGAGGGTGACAAAGTGAGACCCTCTCTCTCTCTAAAAAAAAAGAATGTAGCATGTCTGTATATCATGTCAAATCAAAATGACTTCAATATTTCTTTGCAAGGTAAAACTAAGTCTACATATGATATGCTGCAAAAATCCAAGCATTTTGAAAAATTTTCTTTTTTCAAAACATTTCTTCAAAAGGAAATTTTGGATGAACATTTTCCCCAGTTAGCAAAGGTCACTGATGAGCAGGATGACAGATGTGAATCATGTGAAGAATACGCAGCTGTTACAGACCTATTTATTGGCAAATACAATGCAAGTTTCACTGACTTTGAGGATCACGACGTCACACTCAAATTAACTTTTCAGCCTTACCTGGTCGATATTACCAAGGCACCTAAAGAACTACCAATGGAACTGATTGAACTTTTAGTAGATGACATTTTAAAGTCTCTCTTTGATGCTAAGAACAACCCAGTTGAAATATGGAAAAATGCAGTAGAGGGCTGGGTGCAGTGGCTGACGCCTGTAATCCAACACTCAGGAGGCCACAGTGGGTGGATCACCTTAGCTCAGGAGTTCAAGACCAGCTTAAGCAAAATCGAGACTCCATCTCTAAAAAATAGTCGGGTGTTGGCTCCGGGCCTGTAGCTCAGTGGTTAGGGCACTGGCCACATACACTGGGGCTGGCAGGTTCAAACTCAGCCGGGCCTGCTAAACAACAGTGACAACAACAGCACAACAACAACAGAAATAGCTGGGTATCATGGTGGGTGCCTGTAGTGCTGTGACGGCACAGCACTCTACCAGGGTAACTGAGTGAGACTCTGTCTCAAAAAAAATAGACAGCATTGTTGTGGGTGCCTGTAGTCCCAGCTATTTGGGAGGCTGAGGCAAGAGGACTACTTGAGCCCAAGAATTTGAGGTTGCTCTGAGCTCTGATACCACAACATTCTACCTCAGGGTAACTGAGACTCTGTGAAAAAGAAAGGAAGGAAGGAAGGAAGGAAGGAAGGAAGGAAGGAAGGAAGGAAGG
>NW_003852718.1:353737-354260 GCF_000181295.1 Otolemur garnettii
GGCCCAGGTTTCTCACCCCGAGTTAGCATCTCACCTTTGAATGTGGGAATTCTAACCAATAGTATTTTGTTCTCAGCTGAAATTTAGGCACAGAGTTCTTTTTAAACATCCTGCTATATTATTAGTGTCATCATCATAGGGTTGTTGTGGGATTGAAATGAAAAAATACATATAAAACACTTAGCATAGTGTCAGGCACATAGTAAGTGTTCAATAAACTTTACGTATTTATTTAGCAAACAATTTATATAGTTTTAACTAGGTGATCTAAGTACTTTAGAAGTAATAACTCATTTCATCCTCAAAACAATTCCATCACTCTCATTTTATAAACAGGAAAACTAAGGCACAGAGAGGTTACAGCCTTGCCTGGGATTCAAATCCAGTCTGGCTCCAGAGATCGTCCTCTTAACTACTATGCTATTTCTAATAGTGGTAAGAGCTATTATTATCACTATCATAATAATTAGTACTCAGGATGTATGGGATCAGCGGAAAATAGTAATAATTAGTACTCAGGATG
>NW_003852718.1:354386-356026 GCF_000181295.1 Otolemur garnettii
ATGGGATCAGCGGAAAATAGTAATAATTAGTACTCAGGATGTATGGGATCAGGTGTGTATAAGCGGAAAAGCCAAGTAAGTTACAGGAGAAGCTGCTCATATCCCAAGCTTGACTTCATTAATTGAACTGCTCTCCTTCCCTAGATGAAAGCCAATGGATGGTTGGTTTTTCCCCATGAGGTGTTGAAGAGGATAAATACACATCCCCTGTGATGTGTTTGCAGATGGCTGTGTTCAGGATCACAGCACTTTGGGCGAGAGATGGATTTCTTTAGTTTGTCCATATGAGCAGGAACTTGAAAGAAACAAATCTGTTTACACGGAAGAGACGTATAGATTCCGTCAGGCAGAAATAGCTCAATCGCCTTCATGGTGGAGTACAAAAGTGAAGAATGGGGGCACCTGCCATCAGATGAGCAGACGTACCCTTGGTCCTGAAAAACATGCCGTGTACGGCTGTTTCTTTTTCTTTTGACCCCCTGTGTGTCTTCAGAATAAACTGATAAAACTGATATAACTTGAGCGTGATTCTATGCCTTGCAATCAGAAGAAATGAAAAAACTCATATGATCTTTAAATAATGATGATTTAGTCTTTTTTACTTCCAATAGTTCTGTCTCTTGGTTATGTTTCATATCTTATGGCATTAGCCAGAAACTCCAGAATCTTATCTAGAAGTGGCCAGAAACTCCAGAACTAAGTGATGGCAGTAATAGCAAGCATCATTTTCTTGTTCCTGTTTGTACCTCTAGAGAAATCTTGGTATGCTCAATCTCTTTGAAAATTTGATAAAAGTTAACTCCAGATCGGGCGTGGTGGCTCACGCCTGTAATCCTAGCACTCTGGGAGGCCGAGGCAGGTGGATTACCTAAGCTCAAGAGTTAGAGACAAGCATGAGCTACTGAAAATAGAAAAGCTGAGGCAAGAGGATTGCTTCAGTCCAAGTTGGAGATTGCTGTGAGCTATGAGGCCACGGCACACTATCCAGGGCAATAGCTTGAGACTCTGTCTCAAAAAATAAATAAATAAATACTAACTCTAGATATGTACACAGCCACAAAATGTTGGAGGCTCAAGGATTAGGGAGACTCAAGTTTTAGGAGGCTCAAGGATTAGGGAAATACAGATGAGTTTTATGAATCCTTCCTTCCTTCCTTCCTTCCTTCCTTCCTTCCTTCCTTCCTTCCTTCCCACCCTTCCTTCCCTCCCTCCCTCCCTCCTTCTCTTTCTTTTCTTTTCAGAGATAGGGTATTACCCAGGCTGGAGTGCAGAATGGCATGATCATAGCTCACTGCAGCCTTGAACTCCTGGGCTCATATTGCCCTCACACCTCAGCCTATCAAGTAGTTAGACATATATCACTGTGCCTGGCTACTTTTTAAATTTTTTATAGAGATGGGATCTCACTATATTGTCCAGACTGTTCTATAACTCTTGGCCTCAAGAGATCCTCCTGTTGTCACCTCCCAAAGGGTTGGGATTATAGGCATGAGCCACTGTGCCAGCCGATGTGAATTCTGTCATTAAGAAACAGGCTGGGCTCGACACCTATAGCTCAACCGGCTAAGGCGCCAGCCATGTACACCTAAGGTGGTGGGTTCGAATCCCCAGCCCGGACCTGCCAAACAACAATGATGGCT
>NW_003852718.1:357125-363497 GCF_000181295.1 Otolemur garnettii
TTTTTTTTTTTTTGAGACAAGAGTCTCAAGCTGTTGCCATGGGTAGAGTGCCATGGCATCATAGCTCACAGCAATTTCAAACTCCTGGGCTCAAGCAATCCTCTTGCCTCAGTTTTCTATTTTTAGTAGAGGGGGTCTCATTTTTTGATCAGGCAGGTCTCGAACTCGTGAGCTCAAGTGATCACCCGCCTCAGCTTCCCAGAGTGCTAGGATCATAGGTGGGAGCCACTGCCCCTGGCAGATTTAAGGCAATTTAAAAAAATATATTAATAAAAATTCCTCATAGTGCTAATTTAGAAATAAGAAAAAATACCGAATTCCATTAATTGTCTTTTTATCATCAGTCAAGATAATCATACATTTTTCCTCTTTAGTCTTATTGATACTGAATTATAATATCAGCCATCCTTGCATTGATATCAACCAATATCAGCCATGCTTGCATTTCTGGAATAAATTCTACCCTGCTTTGTATATGATTCTTTTAATATTCCATCAGATTTAATTTGCAAGTATTACATTTATGATTTGTCATTTGAATTTTTTTTTGAGGAGGGAGAGACTTCAAACACTTAGGATCAAGGAAACTTCCTGCCTCAGCCTCCCAAGTAGCTTGGACTACATGTGTGTGTCACCACACCCAGCTAGGCATTTGAATTTACTAGAAGGATTATAATGTATATCAGAAAGATTTTTGAAAAAAAAAAGAATTAAAAATTGTTGAGCTCATGCCTGCATTCTCAACACTTTGAGAGGCAGAAGTGGGAGGATTGCTTGAGCCCAGGAGTTCAAGACCAGCCTGGACAAAATTGAAAAATTAACCAGCTGCTGCATTCCATAGCCCCAGCAACTTGGGAGGCTGACACAGGAGAATCACTGTGCCCAAGAGTTTGCAGTTGTGGGTGAGCTATGACTATGCCACTGCACTTCAGCCTGGATGACAGAGGGAGACCTCATCTCAAAGATAATAAAAGTATTGATTGGTTTCCCTTTAGTTTGTAAGAGAATTAGAATTTCATAAAGTCGCAGAGATGAAAGGAGTGACTCATCAAACCTACTGATTTTACAGATTAGAGAGGCCCTTGTGACTTACGCCAGATGGCACTAACTAGAGGCAGCCTTGGTTAACACAAGCTGCTTACTGAGATGCCAAGAGACAATAAGGGGAATGACTTTTGTCTCATTTCCAGTAGGACATTACCTTAACTCCATGGCAGAGTGGGAGGAGTGGCTAGGTTTGAAAGTTTCACCAAGAAATGATGTAAGCACTCCTCTAAACACATTACTGTCGTCTTCAGGGGATGAAAAGCCTCATCAGGCTGGATTTTCCCCTGCCTTTCAGTTCCAGCTGCCTCGCCCTCTGTGTGCGAGTGTGTGGTGCCGAAACTGTTTCAGAGTTTCAGTTCCTTGGACAGCTCTCCCCGTACACACCAGGGAGGCCTTCCTGCCAAGAATGGGCTAAGTGCATTACAAATGGGGATGAAAGAAACACAGAACAAAGGGAAGGAAGGGGTTCTGAGGACATAAATTTCAAAAAGTGGCCAACTCTTAAAACCATCTGGAACTACACCCCAAGGCATGTGAAGGACGTAGGTAAAGTCTGGGCTTCTCTAGCTTGCTGTTTGTGCAAGTGCCTGGGGCTTGTCTTTTAAGGTCTTTAAAGATGAATCCTGATTAGCTCTGTAGAATCCATCTACCCAACTTTCCCCTTCCTTTACCCTCACCAGCAGTCAGAGGAGCCTCACAGAACAACTGCCCACTGCCCAGCCCACTACGTGACTTCATACGTGGCAAAGGGCTGATTTCCTTCCCTTCCCTTCCCTTTTTCCTTTCTTTTCCTTTCTATTCTTTGTTTCTTTTTTTTAGACAGTTTTACTTTCTTGCCCTCAGTAGAGTGCAGTAGCATCATAGCTCACAGCAACTTGAAACTCTTGGACTCAAGCAATCCTCCTGCCTCAGCCTTCCGAGTAGCTGGGACTGCAGGTGCCCACCACAACGTCTGGCTAGTTTTTAAAGTCAGGGTCTTGTTTTTGCTCAGGCTAGTCTGGAACTCTGAGCCCAGGCAAGCCACCCACCTCGGCTTCCCAGAGTGCTGGGATTACTGGCGTGGGCCACCATGCCCGGCCAAAGGCCTGATTTTCAGCAAGTGCAACAATAGCACTGAAACACCTGCACCCTTTGGACAGGTCAGTGAGAAACGCGGCCACGCTGGTTATTTGTCACATAGCAAAACAATCACTTAGATGACTGATTTCTTTCTCCCTGTTGCTATGTGGATGCTGCCTCAGATGCTAATCTGGTGACATATTTTGTTGACGACTTTCCACAAAGAGCACCTTTGTTTTTTAACCATTTGAGGGGCTACTATATTTACTATTT
The DNA here is from genome assembly GCF_000181295.1 of Otolemur garnettii. Taxonomy (NCBI): domain Eukaryota; kingdom Metazoa; phylum Chordata; class Mammalia; order Primates; family Galagidae; genus Otolemur; species Otolemur garnettii. Next base: position 359,505 of record NW_003852718.1, read on the forward strand.
ATTTGAATCCCCAAACACCTTGTGCAGCAGATTCAGCAGCTAATAACTGTTGTAATTTAATAACAGACGAAACCAAAGCACTTAGGACTGGATTATTTGCTCCGGGTGGCCTAGCTGGTTAGTGGTGGAGCTAGAACTTGAACTTCAGGTTTCCTGACTTCATCTACCTCTGTCTCCCACAAGTCAGTACTGTTTGGTTCATTACAAGCTCTTTTCTATAAACATGTGCTTCCTAGAGAGAAAACTGTATATGTTAGGATTTTGAAATTGTACGTACTTCCGAGTATGTGTGAATTCAATAAATAGATGTTACATAAATTAGAAATACATATTGATGAGGAAATTCATTTATACATAGATTTGAAGAATCAGTTAAAAGAACTGAAATCTATTTTAAAATAATTTAATGGGTACATGGAGTGTCTTCATGGAAAGATGCATAATATTAAAATAAAACCTACACTGGCTGGGATCTGTAGCTCAAGTGGTGAAGGCGCCAGCCACATACACCAGAGCTGGAGGGTTCTAATCCAGCCCGGGCCTGCCAAACAACAATGACAGCTGCAACCAAAAAACAGCTGGGCTTTGTGGTGGGTGCCTATGGTCCCAGCTGCTTGGGACACTGAGGCAAGAGAATGGCTTAAGCCCAGGAGTTGGAGGTTGCTGTGAGCCATGATGCCACAGCACTCTACTGAGGGTAACATAGTGAGACTCTGTCTCAAAAAAATTAATAAGTAAAATAAAATAAAATAAAATCACTCAATAATTTACAGCATTTTTTTAAACTGTTCATTTTGATATTTTAAACATTCTGTGTATGCTTGCAAATGTCAAGCATTTTCAAACCTATAGAAGTTGAGAGACGAGCATGACATGATGAACACCCCACTACTTCAATAATTGACATATAGCCGATCTTCTTTTCCCGTACTCCCTACTCCCCTCACCTTTTCTTTAGATTATTCTATTACTTTTATTTTTTAAATTTATTTATATTGTTTGGAGATAGAGTCTCACTATGTTGCCCAATCTAGAGTGCCATGATACAGCCTAACTCACAGCAACCTCAAACTCCTGGGCTCAAGCAATCCTCCCACCTCAACATCTAAAGTAGCCTAGATTACAGGCCCAAGCCACCATGCCTGGCTAGTTTTTTCTATTTTTAGTAGAGACTTGATCTTGCTAAGGCTGTTCTCAAACTCCCGACCCCAAGCAATCCTCCTACCTGAACCACCTAGAGTGCTAGGACTATAGGCGTGAGCCACTGTGCCAGGCCCCTTCCTTACTTTAAAGTCAATCCCAGACATTTTATCCATCCATCCATAAATATTTCAATATGTATCTGTAAAAGATAAGAAGCCTTTTTCATAAATTACAATACTATTGTCACACTTTAAAGAGCTAACAATAATTTTTAGTATTGGGCAGTGCCTGTGGCTCAGTGGGTAGCACACCGGCTCCATATACTGAGGGTGACAGGTTCGAACCCGGCCCTGGCCAAACTGCAAACAAAAAATAGCTGGGCGTGTGGCAGGTGCCTGTAGTCAGCTGCTCTGGAGGCTGAGGCAAGGGAATCACCTAAGCCCAAGAGCTAGAGGTTGCTGTGAGCTGTGATGCCATGGCACTCTACCAAGGATGACAAAGTGAGACTCTGTATCTAAAAAAAGATAATAATAATAATTTTTAATATCATCTAATATCTACTAGTTGAACGTGTTCAAATTTTTCTGCTTGCTCCCCAAAATGTCTTTTTACAGGTGGTTTGCTCAAATCAGTATCTAAACAAAATCTACCTTTAATTTAGCTGGCATATCCTTCTACCTCTTTTAATCTATAAAATTCTGTCAAGGTGGGCGGTGCCTGTGGCTCAGTGGGTAGGGCGCCGGCCCCATATACCCAGGATGGTGGGTTCAAACACAGCCCCAGCCAAACTGCAACAAAAAGATAGCTGGGCTTTGTAGCGGGTGCCCGTAGTTCCAGCTACTCAGGAGGCTGAGGCAAGAGAATCGCCTAAGCCCAGGAGTTGGAGGTTGCTGTGAGCTGTGATGCTATGGCACTCTACCAAGGGTTAATAAGTGAAACTCTGTTTCAAAAAAAAAATAAAAATTCTGTCAAGGGAAATATTTAAGTAACTGCTCCTGAAAGAATTATCTGGAGTTTGAAGGGATAATTTTATTTACAAATATCATAATAGGTCAGATCTAAGGCAGGATTAATTATAGGATGCATTATTATTTTATGTACCGCTCTTCAAAATGCTGACAATTATAAGATGCCACTAATTGTTAAGATATGTTTCAATTTCAGAGACTACAAGAGTGGGGAAAACATACATTTTAAAATCCATGAAATGTGGTCATTGGAAAACAGTGAGCTCACATTCATTCTTTATTTCAAACTGACTGTGGAATGGCACACAAAATATGAGAAAAGGGCCTTGTATAGCAGTGGTTTACCCCATCCCAGAGCAGGCGCAGACTCAACAGTGATCTCCTTCCCTGTTTTCATGGCGTATCAGGAGCACCTTTCTCCTCTTCAAGTTTGGTGCATAAATTGAAATTTTTAGCATGTTTATACCACATTTAACATATATATCAACACATTAACTCTTTTTTTTTTTTTTTTTTTGAGACAGAGTCTCCCTCTGTTGCCCAGGCTGGAGTGCTGTGGTGTCAGCCCAGCTCACAGCAACATCAAACTCCTGGGCTCAAGCCCTCCTCCTGCCTAGCTGGTTCCACAGGCACCCACCACCACACCTGGCTAATTTTTCTATTTTTAGTAGAGTCAGGGTCTTGTTCCTGCTCAGGCTAGTCTCAAACTCCTGAGCTAGGTCCTCCCACCTGGCCCTCCCAAAGTGTAGGATTACAGGCGGGAGCCACTGCACCTGGCCAACCCGTTAACTCTTTTCATAAGTTACCGTCTTTGAGAAAGACAGGAGGTGCTTATTCTTCTGATTGCACTGATTTTAGGATGTTGGGCGAGTCTATTTTTAAAAATTCATGTTCATAATGCCACCCTGGACTTCAAGATGCCCTGCTGGAGAATACCTTTTTTGTTTGTTTGTTTTGATTTGTGCCATCCTAGATAAGGGCTTAATGGACAATAATGTTCTTTACATCAGGGTAACACAAAGGGGAAAATGAGACTTGGTTAAATTCTGATTGGCCTCACACATGGTTTGGTTTTTACATCTTAGAGATGTTTGACATCACAGATCAGTTTCTAATAAGGTGACTGTTCACTTTTATTTATGTATGTATGTATTTGTTTATTTATTTACTTTTGAGACAGTCTTACTTTGTCACTCTTGGTAGAATGCAGTGGCATCATAGCTCATAGCAACCTCAAACTCTTGGGCTCAAGCAATCCTCTTGCCTCAGGTTTTCATTTTTTTTTTTTTTTTAGTAAAGATGCGGTCTCACTCTTGCTCAAGCTGGTCTCAAGCTTGTGAGCTCAAGCAATCCACTTGCCTCAGCCTCCCAGAGAGCTGAGATTATAGGCGTGAGCCACATACCCGGCTGACTGTCCACTTTTAAAGAATTTGGGTTTCAACTATTACTCATCTATTGAACAAAAGCCTCTGGATGAGGAACAGGAAGGGGAAAAGGTGCATAGTTTTATCACTGGTTCGGAAAGTCTACAATTTTTTTGCCTCCAGTCACTAGCAAATTTTGAAAGTCAGAAACCTTTGATTTCTCCCTGGAGAAATTCTACTATGGGTAAAAGAATTTTGCTTTGAGCTATCGGTGCTTAATCAGAAGGAACAGAATTGTTTATTTACCAGATTTGAAGTTGTCCAAAGGCAATTCACTCCCATGATTGTCAGGAAATGTGGATACAGAAAATTTTTAAAAATAAAGTGGAAATACACTGACCAATTCTTTTTGAGGACAAGCTCTCTGTGGCATAGAAGTGCTCTTGTGGGTTGGGTGGTGCCTGTGGCTCAGTGAGTAGGGTGCTGGCCCCATATACTGAAGATGGCGGGCTTGAACC
>NW_003852718.1:364171-364699 GCF_000181295.1 Otolemur garnettii
TGAGACAGAGTCTCACTTTGTCACCCTTGGTAGAGTGCCATGACATCATAACACACAACAACCTCAAACTCTTGGGCTCAAGCAATTCTCTCGCCTCAGGCTCCCAAGTAGCTGGGACGACAGGAACCCACAACACTCGGCTATTTTTAGAGATGAGGTCTCGCTCTGGCTCAGGCTGGTCTGGAACCTGTGAGCTCAGGCAATCCACCTGCCTCAGGGGAGTCTTATTTAGAAGATTATTCATTAGCTTTTCCTTTCCACCACTGTGTTAAGCTCCAAAGATAGGGTATATTTTTTAATGCTACCCTCTACTTTTCTCCTTCAGTGATGAAAAATAAAGAGAAATTAACTGTAGTTTACTGTTTTTAGTAGTCTGGTATCCTGACGATTTAGACCAGCTATTTGAGGTTGAGCCACACTATTTACCAGTGAAAATTGTTGATTAAGGGGAAAGAAAATCAAAAGCAATGCCTATAAAATTCAGTAAATACACAGAGCTTGGGAGCTTTAGAAATTTGAAGACTGGCT
>NW_003852718.1:364853-369227 GCF_000181295.1 Otolemur garnettii
CTGAGGCAGGAGGCTGAAGCAGGAGGCTTACTTAAGCCTGGAGTTGGAAGCGGCAGTGAGCTGTGGACTCTAGCCTGGGCAACAGATTAAGACCCTGCCTGTATGGATATATGTATGTGTGCATTTATTTTATTTATTTATTTTTAGTAATAAGATAGGATTTTATTAGACAGAAAAGAATACAGAGGGAGTAAAAAGGCACCAGAGGTTCTGGCAAAGGGGAAGACCCAAGTCGGAAGTCTCCCCCATGGGTCCTTTGTCTCGGGGTATATATAGCATTAGGTAGAGACAAGTAGAAGTTTAGGACCCAGGGAGACCTGAGGATACTAAAAGAGCTGGGAGAGCACGTTTTTCAGAAGGACCTTCAGTGCTGTGGGGTCAGAACCATTGCTAGGGCCCCCAGGACCTCCGAGTGCTCCTTCTGTGTGCTCGGCCTCCTAATATTCCCTCCGACTCCTTTCTTTTGGAGCCAAGGAGAATTGGAAAGTTGATTGCCCAGCAACCTCTTGCCCATGACCTGGACGTCAGAAGCCGCACCATATGCTCTTAGGGGCTGATGGGCATCCAAATTATTAGTGTCCATTGTTAGAATTATAGAGAAAAACAGGATAGAGTTGAGTGGTCCCATTGCTTACCACGGGTCTTCAATCCCAGACAACACCCCAAAATGTGCTACTTTCTTTCTTCAGTAGTTCTTGGTGTCGGGGATTTGAAGAATGAAACTAGGGACCACAGATCCGTGGTAAGATAGGATTTTATTAGACAGAAAGGAACACAGAAGGATTAAAAAAGCACCAGAGCATCTGACAAAGGGGAAGACCCAAGTCGAAAGTCTCCCCGAGACCCTGCCTCTAAAAAACAAAAGCAAACAAGTGAAAGTAGTGATGGTGGGCATCCTTGTCTCAGGCTTGGTCTCAAAAAGGCAAACTTTTATGATTTCACCATTAAGTATAATTTTATTGCAGGTATTTTGTAGTTTTTTTTATTAAATTAAAAGTATATCCGAATCATTGTTTCCTAAGCTTTTATTATGGTATAGAGGAAAATTTTTGTCTATTTCCTCCCTTTTTAATCTGGACTACACCCAAACTACTCTGCAGTTGAGATTACAGAGTATCGTTGTTGTTGTTGTTGTTGTTGTTATTACTTTAGAGACAGGATCTCACTTTTGCTCAGGCTGGTCTAGAACTCCTGAGCTCAAGTGATCATCCTTCCTCTGCCTCTCAGGGGCAAGGATTACAGGCATGAGCCACTGTGCCTGACCTTATTATTATCATTTTTTTTGAGACAGAGTCTTGCTCTCTCACCCAGGGTCCAGTGCGGAGGTTTATTTTGCTTCTTCCTCTTCTCTCCTCCCTCTTCTCCTCCTCTCATTTCTCCTCCTCCTAGACAGGGTCTTTCGTTTTTGTTTTTTTTTAGAGACAGAGTCTCACTTTATCACCCTCAGTAGAGTGCTATGACATCACAGCTCACAGCAACCTCCAACTTCTTGGGCTTAGGCAATTCTCTTGCCTCAGTCTCCCAAGTAGCTGGGACTACAGGTGCCTGCCACAATGCTGGGCTATTTTTTTGTTGCAGTTTGGCCGGGGCTGGGTTTGAACCTGCCACCCTCAGTATATGGGGCTGGTGCCCTACTCACCAAGCCAGAGGGCCGCCCTAGACAGGGTCTTTCTATCTCTGTCTCCAGCCACACACATCATAGCTCAAGGCAATCCCAAACTCCTGAGCTCAAGCAGTCCTCCTGCTTCAGCCTCCTGAGTAGCTGACGTTATGGTCAGTTGTGCTCAGCCATACCTGGCTAATTTTAAAATTTTTGTAGAGATGAAAGACTTATTGTGTCACCCAGGCTGGTCTCTAACTCCTAGCTTCAAGAGATCCTCCAGCCTCAGCCCTGCAAAATGCTATTATTATAGGTGTGAGCCACCACTCCCAGCCACATGTTATTAAGAGAAAAAAAACTGGGCAGCACCTGTAGCTCAGTGAGTAGGGTGCCAGCCCCATATACCAAGGGTGGCAGGTTCAAACCCAGCTCCGGCCAAACTGCAACAAAAAAATAGCCGGGCATTGTGGCAGGTTCCTGTAGTCCCAGCTACTCGGGAGGCTAAGGCAAAAGAATAACCTAAGACCAAGAGCGAGAGGTTGCTGTGAGCTATGACACCACCGCACTCTACCACGGGCAACAAAGTGAGACTCTGTCTCTTAATAAAAAAAAGAGAGAGAGAGATAGCGATAGAAAGAACTTCTTCTATTTTTATAATATATTCTCATGGGAGGCTTTCTATGTTCCCTTACCGCCATTCATTTAACTCATCTGTAAAATGGAATAATAGTCATCTATCACTGAGTGTGGTTGGGAGATGAAATAGGTTATATAAAATGTTTAAACAGGGCTTGGCGCTTGTGGCTTAAGTGACTAAGGCGCCAGCCACATACACCTAAGGTGGCGGGTTCAAATCCAGCCCGGGCATGCCAAAAACAACAATGATGGCTGCAACCAAAAAATAGCTGGGTGTTGGGGCAGGCGCCTGTGGTCCCAGCTATCTGGGAGGTGGAGGCAAGAGACTCGCTTGAGCCCAGGAGTTGGAGGTTGCTATGAGCTGTGATGGCATGGCACTCCACCCAAGGGGACAGCTTGAGGCTCTGTGTCAACCAAAAAAAAAAAAAAATGTTTAAACAGTGCCTGACAGCTAGGAAGTGTTTTATAGACCTTAGCTATTATTAACTTTTTTTTTCAAGTGAACAAAACAAGGTAGGGAAAGAGTGAGGGACATTGAGTGGTAGACTTCAGCCTGGAAATCCAGTCCCGTGCCTGTCACCTCCTGGCTCTTTTCCTTTCCTCACTGTGGCTAAAGAAAGGATTTAGTATCTTTTTAACAATTCCATAGCGGTGTCTCCATCGTACTAAAAGTTTTCAAAAGGTAATAAAATAATGCTTATAAACTGCATTGGCTAGAAAGCCTCTTCTGTAAACAATTCTAAGTAGTAGTCAGAAAACTTCGTTACCTGCTCCCTAAGTATGTCTCAGCATAACAAAGTTGAGAAAGAATTCTTTTGGCAAGTTCTTTCTTATATAGACTCTTCTTACAAGTTAAGACAACCACCACTCTCATGGTTGCCATGCAAAGAATCTTGTCTTCCATCAGCTCACTAAAGGTAACTTTGTAAAGATAGTGTTTTTTTAAAAGGCACTTTGCCAACTCCCTCAAACATAACTTTGCAATGGACAGCAAGAAAAACATGGTAAATCACTTCCATATGTCTCAAGGCAATGAGAAACTTTCTTTGATTAACAACACATTCACTACAATAAAATAACTTCCAAATCTGCCAGACAGACACTAACTTATCTGCTACATCTATTTTCTGTTTGATTTTTCATTGTTTTGAATCTCCAAAAACCCTCCTAAATCCCCAACTGGTTCATTTTTAAACAATGGCCTCTTCCAAGACCATCACCTGTTGCTATTCGTCAGTTCTATTTAGCAAATAGCTGCTCTTAAACTTATTTTAGAACCAGCTGCTTTAAAACAGATGCTTCAAACAAGGAAGAGATTTTGTCTTTACAGACTCATCAGGTGATACAATCATTGCCATGTTGTCTACCTATGCAAGTAATAGTTTAAACAGCTAAACTTTCCTAGTTCCTTCCACACCTGTCTAAATAGTAAACCAAACAGGTTAGTTCACCTCATAAATTCTCATCAAAGGGCTTTTAATTAACATATAAAGCACAAGTGGGCACCATGGCCTTAATGCTTTCATTTATCTGAACTTCTCCATTCCTCCCCGCCAGAAACTAATCATATCATTTTTTCACTCTTGACAAATTGGAAAACTATGACATAAGCCTTTACAACTTTAAATAACATGTCATCACACATCAAGTCGCCCCCCTACCCCTTTTCAAATGGAATAGAACAAAAATATGATTGTTTTTTACTCTGTGTCTTACAGTTTCTCTTGGAATAATGAAACCATCTGCCGCCTCTGTCCCTTAACACCTGGAATGAATCAAATCATCTTCCTTGCAAACATTGTTAATCTCACAGTAATCCCTGCTAATCACATTGTAATCATCACTCAGAAGGGCTAAAGGTTCTTGATTCTTAATCATGGCATTTTAATCATCGTTTTTGAGAGATGGTGGTTAGTAATCCTGAATCTTAGGTTTATTTCTTCTCAACTTCCTAATTATTCCCTACGACAAAGAACAGGAGCTCTCTAGATAAAAGAAACCAGATCCCACTGGCTAGAACTGGTTGGGGGGAATATGACAGCACCTGGGTGGTGTATCTGCTGTGTGACATTACTTTCAATTTTAGATACTGAAGATAGAGCTACTTATTATTGTTTTCTTTTACTTCCTTTTTTTTT
>NW_003852718.1:369247-369860 GCF_000181295.1 Otolemur garnettii
GGGGTGAGTAATAACTTATTTTTCCCCTCTGCATCCTTAAAAAGTTTTCCTTTCTTGTTCATATAATTTTTTTTATTCTTTACCAAGTTGTAGAAAGTCCCGCCCAAATCCAGTTTCCTGAGAATTGTTAATAAGAACCCGGTATCAGATTTGGATAAATTCTTTCTCTGCAGCTATTAATATGATCACATGATTTCTCTTCTTTAGCCTATTTTGTGATGGATTACTTTTTTTTTTTTGAGACAAAGTCTCACTATGTCGCCCTCCATAGAGTGCTGTGGTGTCACAGCTCACAGCAACCTCAAACTCTTGGGCTTAAGTGATTCCCTTGCCTCAGCCTCCTGAGTAGCTGGGACTATAGGCCCCTACCACAATGTCCAGCTATTTTTTGGTTGCAGTTGTCACTGTTGTTTAGTAGGCCCAGGATGGGCTTGAACCTGCCACCTTCTGTGTATGTGGCCAGCACCCTACTCACTGATATGGGCGCTGAGCCATGATGGATCACATTCATTGTCCTCTTGTATTCCTTAGTTGCTATAGCCTTACCATTTTTTTTTTTTTTTTTTGGAGACAGAATCTCACTTTATGGCCCTTGGTAGAGTGCCATGGCATC
>NW_003852718.1:371021-376340 GCF_000181295.1 Otolemur garnettii
CAAGTAGCTGGGACTACATGATGCCCGCCACAACACCCAGGTATTTTTTTGTTGTAGTTGTCATTGTTGTTTATCAGGCTCAGGCCAGATTTGAACCTACCAGCCTCAGGGCATGTGGCTGGTGCTCTACCCACTTAGCTACAGGTGCTGAGCCCAGAACTTGAGTTCTGATCACTAAAGAGTTGGGGGCTCTTAGCTGGGCATTGTGGTGGGTGCCTGTAGTCCCAGCTACTTGGGGGGCTGAGGCAAGAGAATCAAGAGAATGGCTTAAGCCCAAGGGTATGAGGTTGTTGTGAGCTGTGATGCCACATCACTCTATGAAGGGTGACATAGTGAGACTCTGTCTCAGGGACTGTAACAAACTGGTCAACATATGGAGGTGGTCAACGTAAGGGACTAGGTCCACTGTACTGATACATACATGTACTTTAGTTTGGTGTACAGCTTTTGTTAGAGAGTATCATATGAAATCATACATAATCAAAACACAGTAAAACCATACATATAGTACCATGCAAAATCAATACATGTATTGTTTTCTAAAAAAAGAGTCAGTTCTGGTCTTTCTTATTCTTAGTATAAACTTCAGTGGAGAAAGCACTCTCAATGCTGGCTGCAACGCTCAGCCCACCTGGAATTTTTCCACACTACGTAACTTCAACTGCATCATTATCAGATGCTTGACATCCTCTTCTTTTGGATTCTCTGCAATTTCTGCAGCATCTTCACTTGTTTCTTCCACTTTGCCAGCTGCTGCATGCACTTTTTTTTTTTTAGAGACAGAGTCTCACTTTGTCACTCTCGGTACAGTGCTGTGCTGTCACAGTTCACAGCAACCTCCAGCTCTTAGGCTTAGGCGATTCTCTTGCCTCAGCCTCCCAAGTAGCTGGGACTACAGGCACCTGCCACAACACCCAGCTATTTTTTTGTTGAAGTTTGGGCAGGGCCAGGTTTGAACCGGCCACCCTTGGTATATGGGGCCGGCACCCTACTCACTGAGCTACAGGTGCCACCCACTGCATGCACTTTTATTATGGTCTGTACTTTGGTCAATATCACTTGGAAAATTGCTTTTGGGTCAGGTTCGTTACAGGTTGCCACCTCATCATCATTGCAACAAAGCCTTCAAAATCTACTCCTTCAAATTCTGCCAGGAGAGATGGATAATCTGATGGGGCCAAAACATCATACTTTTGGGTTGTGACAAATCCAACTTTCTTTCTTTTCATTTTTTTTTTTTGAGACAGAGTCTCACTATGTCGCCCTCAATAGAGTGCCATGGTGTCACAGCCACAACGCCAGGATATTTTTTGGTTGGAGTTGTCACTATTGTTTGGCAGGCCCGGGCTGGATTCAAACCTGCCAGCTCCAGTGTATGTGGCTGGTGCCCTAGCCACTGAGCTACAGGTATCGAGCCAAATCCAACTTTTTTGAAAGGCTTCTGTATTGTTTCTGGCTGAATTTTATTCCAAGGAGACAGGCAGAGGGCAGCATTCAGAGCGTTAACTGAGGCAGTGGATGAAGTCACTCCTACAGGCAGGCCCCAGGTGATGTTTCAGTAAAGACCCACTGGAGGAGCCTGGCTTAGTAGAACATTTAAAATGTTCTAACGATGTCTTCATCAAAAGGTTGGATTTTTTTTCTTTCTTTTTTTTTTTTTTCGAGACAGAGTCTCAAGCTATCACCCTGGGTAGAGTGCTGTTACATCACAGCTCACAGCAACCTCCAACTCTTGGGCTTGAGCGATTCTCCTGCCTCAGCCTCTCAAGTAGCTGGGACTACAGGCGCCTGCCACAACGCCGGGCTATTTTTTGGTTGTAGTTGTCATAGTTGTTTGGCAGGCCTGGGCTGGATTCAAACCTGCCAATTCCAGTGTATGCGGCTGGCTCCCTAGCCGCTGAGCTACAGGAGCCGAACCAAGAGGTTGGATTTTCAAGGTCATGTTTCTAGGTAGAAATTCCAGTGTCACACTTGCGAGATGATGCACTTGCAAGTGGCCAGGACAGTTGTCTACTGTCAGTACAATAGATTGTTTCTTCTTCATTTCTTCATCAATACCATGCACCCGGCTCGGCACCTATAGCTCCACCGGCTAAGGCGCCAGCCACATACACCTAAGGTGGCGGGTTAGAATCCCCAGCCCAGACCCGCCAAACAACAATGGCAGCTGCAACCAAAAAATAGCCGGGCGTTGTGGTGGGCGCCTGTAGTCCCAGCTACTTGGGAGGCAGAGGCAGGAGACTCGCTTGAGCCCAGGAGTCGGAGGTTGCTGTGAGCTGTAATGCCACGGCACTCTACCCAGGGGGACAGCTTGAGGCTCTGTCTCAAAAAACAACAACAACAACAACAAAAAAAACCATGCACCCACTCCTCAAAGAGGAGATGGCAGTTTTCCATTAAATATACATGTGGTGCATGTCTGATCTATGAAAATTAGATCAATTTAAGGAGGTGGTCAGTGTAGGGAGTTGGTGGACTATGGAGGTTCTACTGTATTTTAAGGAAATGGGAGGCCGAGCACGGTGGCTCACACCTTTAATCCCAGCACTCTGGGAGGCCAAGGTGGGTGGACTGCTTGAGTTCAAGAGTTCTAGATTAGCCTGAGTAAGTGAGACCCCATCTCTATTAACAATGAAAAACTGAGGATTGCTTGAGCACAAGAGTTTGAGGTTGCTGTGAGCCATGATGACTTGGCACTCTACCCAGGGTGACAAAGTGAGACTGTCTCAAAAAGTAAAAAAAAAAAAAAAATTTAAAAACCCCTTGAAGGAAACGGGTATAGAGTGTGAAGGAAGAATAGCCCTGTGGAAGAAATGTCTTCTCGCTGAGAATCTAGATTAAAATCCTCCAAATTGGTCTTTGTTTCTCTTCACTCCAGTCAAGAGTGATTCTCTCTAAAGTCTAGCAGTGATTGTTTTTTCTCTACAATTTACTGGTTTTTAGCACGCTCACAGAGCTGTGCAGGCTCACCACGGTCAATTTTAGAAGATTTTCATCATCCCCTGTAGCTAACACCTCCCAATCTTCCCATTCCCCCACTCAGCCCTAGGCAACTATTAATCTAGTTTCTGTATGTATAGCTTTCCCGATTTTGGCCATTTTGTATAAAGACCAGGTGATCTTTTGTGACTGACTTTTTTCATTGACCGTACTGCTTTCAAGGGTCAACCGTGCTGTATTGTGTGTTAGTACTTCATTCCTTTCTGTGTCTGAAGAATATTCCGCACATTTACACCACATTTAGTTTATCTATTCATCAGTTCATGGACATCTGAGTTTTCCCTTCCTTTGGACAATTGTAAATACTTTTGCTATGACCATTCATTTACAAGTTCTTGTGTGGACATATTTTGTCATTTCTCTTAGGTACATGCCTGGAGTGGAATTGCTGGGTAACGTTTAACTCCGTGTTTAACTCTTGGAGGAATTGTTATGCTGTTTTCCACGACAGCGGCACCATTTTATATCCCCATTTACAGCATATTCCCAGCCACTTTCCTGTTAACACTTGTTATTACCTGTCTTTTCTATTACACCCAAACCAGTGCGTGTAGAGTGATTTTGCTTTACATTTCCCTGTGATTGATGATGTTGGACATCTTTTCGTGTTTCCTTATTGGAGCTATATCTTATTTGGAGACATGTTTATTTAGGTCCTTTGCCCATTTTTAAATTGGGTTATTTGTCTTTTTGATATTGATGAGGATATTATATATGAAAGGTCTGACAATTAAGTTTGCAAACTCATCCTAGAAAAATACAAACCTCATTGCTGAATATCACTACTGTCGTCTTCAAAATATTCCCTTTGCAAAGCTATGAACTAATGTTCATGCTTAGTCCACATTTCAAAGCAACTCTTTTTTCTGAAATGACCATCAGACCTGTCACCGTACAGTGCACAAAAACACCCAACAACGAGCACCATTCAGCAAGACACTGCCACAGTCAACCCAAACACAGCTACAAGATACCAATATACCAAGGTTATAAATCCTTATCAAGTTGTTTATACAGTGCTGCCAACATAAACACATGGTGTCAAGTTCATGAGTTGTCAGACCTAGTAGAATGACCACTATGATGGTCATTCCAGAAAAGAGTTCCAAAATAACTTTAAAGAGTGGACTAGGCACTGGCATTGACGCACAGCTTTCCAAGGGGAGTTTCCTTCTCTTCCTTCCTTCCTTCTTTCCTTTCTTCCTCTCTCTCTCTCTGCCAGTGCTGACAATATTACAAGTTGTCACAGTGGGATATTGGGAAAATTTTCTAATTAGCAATGATCAAGCCTCAGATAAACCTCATTGGCTACGATACTGCCACTGCACCAAGTTCCAAGAAGAGTACTTCAAGGGGACTGTAGTGATCAATGAGGTATGTAGCACTTATCCTAGGATGAATTTGCGAACTTATTTGTCAGAACTAATATTCTAGATACTTATGACTTGCAAATATTTTCTCCCATTCTATAGTCTTTTCATTTTCTTTAAAAAAAAATTACTATTTTTTTATTCAGACAATCAAACTTTAATTATTTTATTTCTCTAAGTAGTTGTTAGCTGAGAAGAAATTTGCCTTTTACATAGATGATTCCTAGATAAAACAGGGTGGAAAGTTTATGCTTCAAAAGCACAGAGCTAGAATTTGAGGCCTAAATATTATACCATCATTTGTTCCTACCAAAGGGATAAAAGGGGGTTCTTTTCACTTTCTTTATTTTTTTTATTTTTGAGGCAGAGTCTTACTCTGTCATCCTGGTTAGAGTGTTGTAATACCATAGCTCACAGCAACCTCAAACTCCTGGGTCTGAGTAACCCTTCTGCCTCAGCCTCCCAAGTAGCTGGGACTACAGGCTCCTACCATAATGCCTGGCTAATTTTTCTGTTTTTGGTAGAGACAGGGTCTTGTTCTTGCTCAAGCTGGTCTACAACTCTTGAGCTCAAGGGATCTACCTGCCTCAGCCTCCCAGAGTGCTACAGGTGTGAGCCACCACACCCAGCCATCTTGATGGTGTCCTTTTAAACACAGAGGTTTTTAATTCTGAGGAAGTTCAATTTATCTCTTTTTTCTTTGGTGGCTTTGTCGTTATATCTAAGAAACCTTTGCTAAATCTAAGATCAGGAAGATTTGCTTTGATATTTTCTTCTAAGAGTTTATAGTTTTAGCTTGTACTTTTAAATCTTTGATCCATTTTAAGTTAATTTTGTATGTAGTATAAGGTAGAAGTCATTGTTTTATATGTAAATATCCAGTTATCCCATAACCCTTTGTTGAAAAGATTATTCTTTCCTTTTTTTTTTTTTTTTTTTTTTTTTTTTT
>NW_003852718.1:376515-384781 GCF_000181295.1 Otolemur garnettii
CTTGAGCCACAGGCACCAAGCCAAGATTATTCTTTCCTTTATTGATTTGTTTTGACACCCTTGTCAAAAAATGACTGACTGCAAATGTGAGGGTTTGTTTCTCAATTCTTTTTTTTTTTTTAGACAGTCTCACTTTGTTGCCCTCAGTAGAGTGCCATGGCATCACAGCTCACAGCAACCTTAAACTCTCAGACTGAAGCAATTCTCTTGTCTCAGCCTCCCAAGTAGCTGGGATTACAGGTGCTGGCCACAACACTTGGCTATTTTTAGAGATAAGGTCTTGCTCTGGCTCAGACTGGTCTCAAACTTGTGAGCTTAGGCAATCCACCTGCCTGGATAGATATAGGTGTGAGCCACTGCACTGGCCGCCTTCTTATTTTATTTTATTTTTTTAAAAGAGGCCTCCTCTGTTGCTCAGATGTGAGTGCTATGGCACTGGCCTACCTCCTTAAACAGCAACCTTAAACTCCTGGATTCAAGCGATCCTCCTGCCTCAGCCTCCCACATAGCTGGGACTACAGGCATGAGCCACACCATCTGGCTAACTTTTCTTTTTAGTAGAGAGGAGTTCTCACTCTTGCTCAAACTCTGAGTTTAAGATATTCTCCTGGGTTCAAGCGATTCTCTTGCCTCATCCTCCCATAGTTTAGATTTTCTTATGATATTCTGACCAACTTCTAATAGCCATTTTTTAATTTCTGTATTGATCTCCATTGTGTAGAACTTATTGAAAAGTCTTCATAATAGGCTTCTGTACCTAATAAATTTTTAAAATCACCTTAATGGGACAAGTCCTATTCCCCTTAGTTTAGGGACCTCTTAGCTACTTGGCTAATGACACATAACTTTCAAATGCTATATGGAATCCACTGTGAACAGTATTTCTCTGTGAGTTCTTTTTCCAATGTCAGAATAATTAAAAAGAATTTTGCTTGAGGAGCTCATTATGAATGACTCCTCTGTATTTCACCATATTTCTGAGGAAAATATGTCTTGAAAAATTGATTCTGTACTTGGGGAGAGTCTGCATGCCTTTTTGCTGACTTTCCAAGTCTCAAAATAATGATCTTCACAGTAGGGAATACCAAAGAAGCTAAGGGCAGGGTCACACAATGGCAATAGTTTTCTAAAACCTATTTCTTATTCCAACTATTTCTTCTTAAGTTTTTTAATATTTTAAAGCTAACATTTAATTTTCTGCTAAGAAACTGTATTATCTTAGCAAACATAGCATTTAAAATACATAACATTTCTTTTCAAATATACATGAAGATTACATTTTCTTAATATAGTTTTGAAATGTTGATGAGGGAATGGGAATTATATAGAACCCTCAAAATCCTTTTATGTTTTGCCATATTTTGAGGGGCTTAATACGTGAGTTAGAATTCTGACAAAGCAACTGTTGTACTAACATGGTTACTGTACGTTTGTTTCCTACGTGTCACTGAGATAAAACTTTTATTTAGTGGAGGATGAGTCAAGAAGGAAACTCTTTAAGATAAAATTATCAAGAAACACATCTCATAGAGCTATCCAATTATGCAAATGTGACTAGAGCCGTAACTTTAGCAGACTTGAACAATATTGCCAATTTTATCTCACTATTAGCCAGGCAGGCTTGTAGGTTTTGCCCCTACTATTATAATCAATAAAAAATATTATTAGTGGCCATGTGTGGTGGCTCACTGTAATCCTAGCACTCTGGGAGGCCGAGGCAGGTGAAGCACCTGACTCTATGGAGGAGTTCAAGATCAGCCTGAGCAAGTGTGAAGCCCCATCTCTAATAAAATAGAAAAACTAGCTGGGTGTTGCAGCAGGCACCGCTAGATCCTGCTACTTGGAAGGCTGAGGCGAGAGGATTGCTTGCGACCAGGAGTTTGTGGTTGCTGTGAACTATGACACCACAGCACTCTACCCAGGGCAACAGAGTGAGACTCTGTTTCAAAAATATATATGTACATATATAATAATAGTTACGTTCATTTATTGTCACTGTGTACGAGGAGTGATTCTAGACACTTAGCTCACAACAAACCAGCAAAGAAACTACTTACTACGTGTTAACTACAATTAGGTTGAACTGTGAGTAACAGAAACTAAAATAACAATGTCTTAAACAAGGCAGAATTTTGTTCATCTCACACAAAAGACTGGAGGTAGGCAATCTAGGCTGCCTTTGCAGTTCTGTTCCACAGAGTCCTTAGGGATTCAAGCTCTTTCTCCCTGGTAATTGGCTACTAGCTGTGGTGCCAACAGAGAAGAAAGGAATAAAAGAAAGTGGCAAAGGAAATGTACTAGCTCCCTTAGAAAGGTTTCTACTATGCAATATTTCATGTAGCGTTCATATGCCAGAACTTAGTCACAGAAACCCATGTAGGTGGGTGGCCATGTGCCCAGATGAAACTGAGGATCTAAAGCATGGTAAAAAGAAGATACTATGTAGACAGGATTACTAGATTCCTTTGATGCTACAACATTCATCAGCACTGTTGTACAGATGAGGAAACTGAGCCTTAAAACTATTAATTTTAAAAAAAGGGCTTCTGTCGTGAGTGGCACACGTGGGGCAACTCAACTGCTCTTCGTGCGAAATTGACATCAAGAGATTTCGGAAGCATAATTTTTCGGTACTGGGCAGCCGGTGATTGTTGGTCCCGGTGCCCAAAAAAACCCCAAAAAACAAAAAACTATTAATTAACTTGCATAAGGTCATCTGTTGATAAGTGAGAGAGGATTTAAAACTACATTTGTCTACCTGAAAGGCCCATGCTTTGGGGGCAAGAACAAAGGGGTCGGCAGTAGTAATGATTTCTTTTAGTACTTTGCCTTAAACATCATCTCAGTCAGTTGTTGCCGTGTAACCATGCCCAACTTAACAATGAACTTTTTTTTTTCTCAGCTGATCAGTTCTGCAAATCTGATCCAGTATTTGCTGGTCTATGCTTGGAGATCAGCACTATGGCCTTGGCTGGGACAACTCAACATAGTTTCACATGGTTTCTCAACCTTCATCAGGCCAGCCTGGGGTATGTTCTTGTGGCATGACAGTGGTCTAAGACGGAGAACAGAAGCATAAAAGCCTTCTTGAGACATAGGTTCATAATTGGCTCAATGTCATTTCTACTGAAATGTGTTGGTCAAATAAAAAACAAGACCAACCAAATTTTAAGGGGTGTGGAAATAGAGTCCATCTCCTGATGAACTACAAAGTCACATTGCAAAGACCATGGCTACAGGGAGACTGCTGGTGGGGCTATACATATAATTAATCTATCATATGCTGGTAGAAGTTGTTAATTGAAATTGAAAATAGCCTGGCATGGTAGATTATGCCTGTAATCCTAGCACTCTGGGAAGTCAAAGTGGGTGGATTGCTTGAGTTTAGGAGTTGGAGATTAGTCTGAGCAAAGCAAGACCCTGTCTCTACTAAAAATAGAAAAATTAGAACATTGTGTGTCAGGCACCTGTAGGCCCAGCTACGTGGTAGGCTGAGGCAGGAAGGTCACTTGAACCCAGAAGTTTGAGGTTGCTGTGCTCTAGGTTGAGGCCATGTCACTCTAGCCCAGGTGACAGAGCAAGACTCAGTTTCAAGGAAAAAGGAGTGCTCGACAAGGTGAATCATGCCTGTAATCCTAGCATGCTGGGAGGCTGAGGCAGGTAAGTTGCTTGAGCTCACAATTTCAAGACCAGCTATTGAGGAGAGTGAGACCAGATGATTGCTTGAGTTAAGGAGTTTGAGGTTTTTGTGAGCTAAGTTCATGCCATGGCATGCTAGTCTGGGCAAAAGAGAGACACTATTTCAACAACAATAAAAACAAAATAATGATAATTTTGCAGGCTTAAAGCCCAACAATAAATTTTGACCCTTCTGGTATTAGTCAGTTTTTTAGTTTGTTTGTTTTATTTTGTTTTTAAGACACAGTATCACTCTGCCACCCTGGGGTTGAGTGCCCTGGTTTCATACTTCACAGCAACCTCAAACTCTTGGGCTCAAGTGATTTTCCTGCCTTAGCTTCCCAAGTAGCTGGGACTATAGGTGCATGCTACAATGCCCAGCTAAATTTTCTATTTTTTAGTAGAGCTGGAGTCTGATGCTGGCTCAGGTTGGTATTGAACTTCTGAGTTCAAGCAATTCACTTACCTTGGCCTTCTAGAGTACTAGGATCACAAGTGTGAGCCACAGCACCTGGCCCATTAGTCAGTTATTGCTGAGTAATAAAAAAACTACAAATTTTGATAAAGAATATCACTTATGATCCCTCACATATCCGGAAGTTAGTTGGAATTTGGCCGACGTAGGCTGGACTCAGTGGGGCAAGTCTGTTCTAGGTTGCAGCAGCTGGGGAGGGGGCGTTCTGCTTTGCAGGTCTACAGGGCGGCTGACCCCACATGTCTCTCTTCCTCCTTGGACTAGTTGGCCAGTCCAGGCATGATGCTTTCATGCTGATTGCTGATGCTCCACAGCAAGGTGGAAAGACAAAAAGTCTCTCAAATCCAAAGCCCAGAGTGACACACTATTCCATTTATGTCATTGGTTAAACCAGGCTCCATTTTCAAGCTCAAAGTGCCCTCCACAGGAGGCCCTGGCAATGATGTGACGTGGGAGTGGCAGTGATGGTGAAAGGTTAGATATACCACATCTTCCTTTGCTCTGCTTCCCGTGGCCGACTTGTCACATGGTCCTGTTAATGTGATCACCACCCCCTCCTTAATAGTTCCTTCATCACCACCATAACCCAAGCTATCAGATTTTATCTGGACACTACAGGAGCCTCCTAACCTACCCCTTACTATCCAGTCTTGGACCTACCCCAAAAGTGATCTTTGAAACTCACAGATCTGCTCATGTCACTTGCTATGGCTGTGACATGCGCAGATCTGTTCTGAAGATAATGACAAGAGTTTCTTGTGAGGCCCAGGGCCCTGACTTTGCCCTTTAGTCTCATCTTACCCAACTCTCTCACTTCCTGTGTTCAGTGCCAGTGGCTTTCTCTGAGTCTTTCATAAATGCCGGGCCCTCTTGGCCGCTTCAGGGCCTTGGGATGTGCTGTTTCTTCACCTGGAACCCCACTCTCTGCCTCATCCCCTTCCGCCGACTTATCCTGCAGATTTCAGTTTCAATGTCTCTTTCTTCAGGAAAGCCCTCTTTGATGGCCCAGACCAGACCAGCTCTTTGTTTTAGAGAGTCTCATGGTGCCTTATGCCTTCACTGTATGTCACTTTTTACAGTTTGTCATGATGCATTTATTTATGTGGTTATTTAATTACTGTCTCATTTTTTCTAACCCCCAGTGGTAAACTTCATGAGAGTAGGAACCATTTCAAATTTTGCTAATTATTATATCTCGGTGCCTGGCACATACTCAATGAATTTTTGTTTAGTGTTTGAATGAACACACCAGTCCAAATAATGAAGAGATCAAGCAGGCACAGCGGCTTATAATCTGTAATCCCGGTGCTTTGGGAGTCAAGGTAGGAAGATTACTTGAGGTCCTAGACTAGCTGCGGCAACACGGAATGAACCGCCCCCCTCCCCAATCTCTACGAAAAGTTTAAAAGTTAGCCAGGTGTGGTGGCAAGTGCCTATAATCCCAGATACTCAGGTGGCTGAAGCAGGGACATCACTTGAGCCCAGGAGGTTGAGCTATGATGGTGTGATTACTCTCCAGCCCAGGCAAAATAACAAGAACCTATCTTAAAAAAACCCAAAAAACCCCAAAACAAAAAATAAACGTTAGCCACAGACTCTGCCCCTATATCCCTTTATACACTTAATCCAGGTTTAGTCTAACAGAAGAAAATATTCCAAGACCCAAAGACCTTTTCCTGTTTCAATTTGTTGGTGCGTCTGTGACTACTGAGTGGAACCATTGTAGAATATGAGACCCTCTAAGAAAAGAAAACATAACTACATGTTAAATACATGCAGTTAGTACATGCAGGCCTTTTGTTAAAGATGATCTTTACTATTTTCTTTTTCCTTTTTCTATTTTTTTGTTTTTGAGACAGAGCCTCACTCTGTCACCCTGGGTAGAACACTGTGGTGTCATAGCTCACAGAAACCTCAAACTCTTGGGCTCAAGAGATTCTCTTACCTCACACTCCTGAGTAGACAGGACTAGAGGCATCCACCACAACACCTGGCTGGTTTTTCTATTTTCAGTAGAGACTAGGTCTCTGTCTTCCTCACGCTGGTCTCGAACTCCTGAGTAGAAGCAATCCACCTGCCGCAGCTTCCCAGAGGATTAGGATTCCAGGCATGAGCCACCGTGTCTGGCTAAGCCTGCAAAACTAAATGGATGGTAGTACCATTCACTTCAGCTAATGACCTTCTTGTTTCTGAATGCCTTGCTTTGCTGGGCCCAATCTTCCCAGTTCTTTCTTGCCACATCTACTCCCATTACTGTCACTTAGTTTCTAAAGACAAAGGTAAGTAGGCAGCAGAGTGGGAAGGATGTAAGGGTGGGGGCTATGCATTTTGTCTCTCCAAAGTTCACATGTTGAAGTCTCAATGCCCATAGACTGTTCTTGGGGATAGGGCCTTTATGGGGTAATTAAGGTTCAATGAAGTCCTAAGTGTGGGGCCCTGATACAATAGGATTGGTGTCCTTATAAGCGGAGGAGGCAACAGCAGACAGTTTTCTCTTTCACCCTGCAGGAAGCCCATAAAGAAGACATTAAGTCATCACACAGCCAGAAGGTGGCTGCCTGTCAGCCAAGAGAAGAGGCTCTCGGAACGAAACCTGCCTTGGCTGGCACCTTGATCCTGGACTTGTAAGATCAGATGATATCTTGAACAGGGCTATTCTGTGCTGCCTAACAATTTCATGCCACTAACTACTAGAATGTTTAAATGTGAAGCCAAAAGAATGCCTTTCCTCTGAGGAAGTTCTGATTGACTGAACTCCATGTTTGAAGCATGTGTGTGAGCGTGGGTGTGTGTCAGAGACAGAAGCAAAGAGAAACTGTGACACAAGCAGAGATACGCAGAGCTGGTTGTGGTAGCTCGTTCTTTGTTTTCTCGTATATTTTTTTTTGTAAAAAAATTCATTCTGAATATTATGGGGATTATGAATATTTTGGTTACATGAATACTTTTGTAAGTTAGAGTCAGAATTATAAATGTGCCCCTCCCCTGAATAACGTGCACTGTCCCCGTTAGGTGTGTCGACCCCCTCCCTCTTACCTGTAGCTGATTCCCACGGCCAAATCGTTGCCTGCTTTGGTTTTTGTTTAACGGTTCTCTGGATGACATTTGACTCTGTTGCCCCTTTAGTATATGATCTTTTATAAGTTTCTTCCTTTTCCCTACATGATTTTTTTCCATCTTCAGAGAAAGCAGAATTATTCCTAATGGCTATTAGATTTGTTCTTTGGAGGCCCAGTTCTTAGTCAGCACACAAAAGAACTATTCATCCACGTTGCCACCTTATACTAAACGGTCGTTGTTAAGTTAACATCTACAAGCTGTTCAGCATAAACATTCAAGGAAAAAAATTCATTGTACCACCAGCTCGAAGAATCTGGCACCAAACAGTTCGCTAAGATTTGTTTAAACAAGAAATGGATTAAAAGAGAGACTTTTAAAAAATACAAACAAAAACATAAAAGAGAGACATTTTTCAGAGCAATGATGGTCTTGACTACAGGGGGACACATACTATTTGAGGCCTGGGCATTGCCCAGAGCATGCAGGAACCTGTCAGCAAAGCGTTCCTCCAGGGACGGGCCAATCCGAGGGTTTTTTCGCTTTGGAAGTTCTGCATCTTTTAGTTTTCCTAAGGACAGTTTCAGCTTTTTCAGACTTAGGGCATGTCAGTAATTGGGGAAAGAGGAGGTGAGAGAAAAGTAGCTGGAAGTCAAAATGATTTAAGAACTCAGGTGGTGCAGTGGCTCACACGTGCAATCCCAGCACTTTGCGGTGGGGGGTGGGGGGAGATCCCTTGAGGCCCGGAGTTTGAGACCAGCCTGGGTAACGTGGCAAAACCCTGTCTCTACAAAATATAAAAATTAGCCAGATGTGTTTGTTGACATGCGCCTCTAGTCCCAGCTACGAGGGAGGCTGAGGCAGGAGGATCACTTGGGTTTAGCCACCTCATACTACTGCACTCCAGCTTGGGTGACAAAGCAAGACTCTATCTCACAAGACAAAACAAAACTTCAAGTAGTGCTTCTGTGAAATCCTGCCATTCAGGGACTTTCAGTCAAGTAGACCCTAACTTTCTGGCTACTTTACTTTTAATTGGATCCCCTAAAACAGCTT
>NW_003852718.1:384801-388292 GCF_000181295.1 Otolemur garnettii
TGCTTCTGTGAAATCCTGCCATTCAGGGACTTTCAGTCAAGTAGACCCTAACTTTCTGGCTACTTTACTTTTAATTGGATCCCCTAAAACAGCTTGGGCTCTAAGGATTGCTGGGGGGGGCGGGGAGCCGCACCCTCGCTGCTATTTGTTACGCTGCACCCCTGCTCTCGGGCGCCACCCTTTCCCCATCTCAACCACACAGTCCCTGCTTCCTCTCCTGCTGCTCAGACCTCCAAACAGCCCCACCTGGCTGCCCAGTAGTGCTCATGTTAATTCAGTCTTGAAACTCAATAGTCCATTTCATATTTTGTACCGGAGCACTCACATGCTGACAGGGTGTTTGGAGATGACAGGGTTGTCTGTCCTTCCTTCCTTCATTGTCTCCTTCACGTATTTGTGCTTTGAGCCAAGCTTTTCCGCAGGCCGCCAAGTAGCTTCTGTTCTGGCAAAGCAGCCATCATAACCCAACCAAATAAACTCTATGACGTTAGTGTGAGCGGAGGGCAGTGGAAGCAGAGGAGAGACAGTGTGCCAGGCTGTCTGGAAGGAGAGGCAGCAGGAAAGCCTGCAGTAAGCAGGTCTTATTCAGAAAACAGGCAGAGGAATAGTGGTTTCCTTAGTGGAAACAATGTATGAAGACAGGGAAAAGTTCAGGGACAACTGAGGATTGCGGTAGGGTACATTGCTGAGAGAGGGTACCCAGAAGGGTGAGGTCTAGGACAGCAGAGGTCTTCTCAAGGAAACCCCAAGGTTATACCTGCCGGGTCCTCTCCAGGAGGACTCAGCACTTAGGAATTTGTAGGCTTAACTTCCTGGGACCTGGAAATGTCTGCTTCTGTGAAATCCTATAGTTCTGTGGGGCCTGGGACAGCTTCTCCGGCTTGATTCAAACTGACCAATGAGAAAGTACTCGTGGGTTGGAACTTTTTGACTGGAGATAAAAAGGGAAAGACCAAGCCAGTCACGGAGTATGGCCATTTTGAATTCTTCTATGTCGTAAGCTCTGCAGGGGGAAATAAAGCCCTTCCCCTTACAAAACATGGTGTTTGGGTGCTCTTTCTCTCCATTTGGCCTCATCTTCCTGCAACAGTTTGAACAAAGAAGCCACTTCCAATGGCCCTAAAATACTGGGACAACAAGGACCTTCAATGCCATGCAAGGGAATTTATTTATTTAGAGACAGAGTCTCACATCGTTGGCCTCAGTAGAGTGCTATGGCATCACAGCTCACAGCAACCTCCAACTCCTGCCTCCTGCCTCCTGCCTCCAATTCTCTTGCCTCAGCCTCCAGAGTAACTGGGACTACAGGCACCTGCCACAACACCCGGCTATTTTTTTGACAGGGTCAGTTTGAACCCACTACCCTCAGTATATGGGGCCAGGGCCCTACTCACTGAGCCACAGGCACTACCTGGGAATTTATTTTTTATTGTTATTTTTTTGAGACAGAGTCTCACTATTGCCCTTTGGTAGAGTGCCCTGGGGTCACTATAGCTCACAGCAACCCCAGACTCTTGGGCTGAAGAGATCCTACAGCCTCAGCTTCCCGAGTAGCTGGGTTACAGGCACCCACCACAATGCCCAGCAAGTTTTTCTATTTTTAGTAGAGACATGGTCTCGCTGTCACTCAGGCTGGTCTCAAACTCCTGAGCTTAGGGAATCCACCTGCCTCAGCTTCCCAGGGGGCTAGGCACGAGAGCCACTTAAACTTGGCAAGAGTATTTTACTTTTATTTATTTCTGAGAAAAGGTCTTGCTGTGTGGCCCAGGCTGGAGTGCAATAGCCCAATCACAGCTCACTGTAACTTGGAATTCCTGGGCTCAACCTATCCTCCTATCTCAGCCTCCCAAGTAGCTGGGACTACAGCTGCACACCACCATGCCCGGCTTATCTTTGTAATTTTTTGTGGAGATGGTGAGGGAGAGGGAGGTGGTCCCATTATGTAACCTGGGCTGGTCTCCAGACCTCAGCCTTCCAAAGTGCTGATATTACGGATGTGAGCCACCACATCTGGCCTCAGTAGAGTTTTTAAGTTAGAAAGGTCACTCTGAAACTAAGGGGTGAGTTGGGGGTGGGAGGAGGAATCAGTGAGATTCAATCAGAGAAATCTAGAAAGAGGTGAATTAAATGTTCCAAGCAACAGACGAGAAAAGCCTGAGCCGGGGCAGTGACTCGGCAAAAAAGGAGGAATGTTTAGGGCTGAAAAGAGTAACGGGGTGGGAGAGGGAAGAACCGAATCTGAATGCTGGAGTCTCCAGTTTCATTGATTGGAGGTAGAGTTACACTATTCACTGGCAAGAAATCTGCATATTAACAAAACAGATTAGGGCTGAAGGAAGTGAGGAATGCAGTTTTGTGCTCTTTAGTTTGTGTGGAAAATACTGAAGTCTAAGGAGAAGGTGAAGGACAGAACCATAAGGCATTGTTAGAGGTTATCTCAGCTGTGAATAGATTCCAGCTCCTACCCAAGATGGCTTAGAAGGTCTGGGTGAAGCTTAAGAATCCAGAAAAAGCTCCTCAGGGGCTTCTGATAAGTAACTGAGCTGGGGACTACAGATCAAGTCTCACCCTATTCCTTTATGGAGCTGGCACCCAAAGTCTAGCAGGGTGGGGAAACTTCCCCAAAGTCGCCAGCTCCCTAGAAGCTTCTCTGTGGGGGCTCACATCTTCGCCAGATTCCTTGTCTAATTTAGATAATTTTTTTCTTTTTAAGAGCTGGGAATTTCCCTCTTTTGCCCAAGCTGGGAGCGAGGGCCATGGCGATAGCTCACTGCAGCCTCAAACTCCTGGGCTCAAGCAACCTTCCTTCCTCAGCCTCCTGAGTACTGAGACTGCAGGCAAGGCCACCACCCTGGCTAATTTTTAAAAATGTTTTATGTTGCACTGGCTGGTCATGGTCTCTTGGCCTCGAGCTATCCTCCTGCCTCTGCCTCCCGAAGTGCTGGGATTAGAGGAATGAGCAACCTCTCCCAGCCTGATTTATTTAGATTTTAAAGGCACTGGGGAGGGCCTGGACTTCCCTCTTTTACTTGTAACATATGATCTGTTATAACAACAAATCTGGCTGAAACTCAGATTTGGTAGATGGAGAGAGATGTATCTCACAAGTTTATGACTCTGGTTTCTTAACAATTCTATCTGCATAGCATTCTCATGAGCAGAGAAGAAACGTGTTCTCAGTAGCTCAGTTTTTATCATCTGCCTAACAGCTTTTGTGGAATCTGGTATTCAGTGTAACATCTTCGTATGTAATCTGGCCCATGGACTAGAAAAATGCTCTGCTTTTGTAAGAGATGCTAAGTGAGAGAAAAATAAGCCAAGAATCTATAAATCTCTTCTTTGAGAATTTATGGATGATACAGAAATAAAAGACAAATCACCGTGTTTAGGAAAATTGGAATCTCACTGGTCGTGGGAGACCTTACTAGTGAATACCAAGATTTCTCTCCAGTTTTTCAGAGCACACAGCTCCTTGGAATTAGTCACAACCA
>NW_003852718.1:389472-390755 GCF_000181295.1 Otolemur garnettii
CTACATTGGACATGGTCACATCAAGAAGGT
This sequence comes from Otolemur garnettii, assembly GCF_000181295.1. NCBI lineage: Eukaryota > Metazoa > Chordata > Mammalia > Primates > Galagidae > Otolemur > Otolemur garnettii. The sequence continues at coordinate 389,503 of NW_003852718.1, forward strand.
GGTGGCCTGTGTCAAGCACTTCTCAATGTCCAGCGCCTAAAAAGAACTTCCATGCCACCTTGAGGATGCCACAGTGTTCCGGATCAAGAAGGTGAATCTTAAAATGAGAGAGATAACAGAAAAACATTAAATTAAAACAAAAACCCTGATGGAGTTAGCTTCTTGAAAAATACATGGATCCTGGAGAGGAAAGCAGGGATTTCTCCCTATTCCTCTTAGATGGGCAGAAATGAAGAAATAAGGTGACCAGGAGGCACAAGATGGTGGCCCAGTAACAGCTTTCTTGCAACTGGGCACAGTGAGACTGGGGAGAGAAGACTCCAGGCATCTCTGCCTGGTGGGATCTGCCCAGAAACATCTGTTTGGGGACACAGGGAGTCAGTGAGAGACTTCTGGACCCCATGAGGAAGACAAAAGCAGTGGAGAACTGGCAAGTGGTTGTGTGTGTTCCTTTGGTCTAATCCTGCCACCAATTGTAAGTGTAGCAGCAGTGAAATTGCAAACTGGAAAGGCCTTACCTGTGAGCTGTTTTGTTTTTTTTTCAGACTTGGCACTCAGATGAACTACCTTGGGAGAACTTGGGCAAGAGTGCAGAGGACTTTAAGCATTGTCTAGAACCCCACACTGAGCTGCTGAGCTGGACAGAGCTAATAGTGTTCAGCTGTGGGCCAGCGGCACCATTATGGGAGAACTGCCCCACCAAGCTCTGCCCTCGGCAGGGAGACCTTGGGCAAGTAATCTAGTGACTGAGCAACCTAAAGATGGGGCCTGAGACACTCAGGGGCATAGAGTGAGACTGGTTTTGGCACACTGGGTAAGTGGACAGCCACTTCAGGAGTGATCCCAGCAACAAGTGCTTTCCTGGGAAAGCTTCTGCTTGGCCAACGTTAGCAGTATAAAGTGCCTTTTAAGTGGACCAAGGAGAGATTTAGGCTCTCCACCCTGTGAGGTTTGAGAAATCAACAGAGGCCACCAATCTCCATCTCGTATAGCCATGTCAGCATTGTGATTAACATCTCATACCCCAGAAGATCACCTGTTGCCCAGACAATATTCAGCAAGATATATATACTACTTTGGGTTTTTTTTAAATTTCAACATTTTCCTTCTAGATTTTTCTTCTTTTTCCTTTCTTTTCTTTCTTCATTTTTCTAGCTTAAATATAATTGTTTAATTTAATATAAAACAAAATTGTTTTATATTAAATTATATATATAATGATATATATTATATATAAAATTGTTTAATTTTAA
>NW_003852718.1:391214-392089 GCF_000181295.1 Otolemur garnettii
TGCTCTTCAATCTTCTCATCCTTCTGGTCCTATACCAAAAGGACTCATCAAAACCCTAGTCCAGAGGCACAGTAACTTAAAGAGCAAGAGGAAGTGACAAGAAAATTAGGGCAAGGAAACAGATAAAATAGAAAACACTCATGAGGAAGAATCAGCAGAAAAATCCTGGTAACATGAAAAACCAGTCCAGAGCAACCCCCGCCAAGGGACCGTGAGATAGCTACTGCAGAGGTTTCTACCTATAAGGAAAATGTTAGAAATGACAGAAAAGGAATTTAGAATACAGATGATGGAAACAATGAAACTGCTGATAAAGTGGAAAATAACCAAAAGGAAATCCAAAAACAGAATCAAATAAGAGATGAACAATATGAAGAATATAGAAAGGATACAGAGCTAAAGGAACTGAAGCAATTAGGGAACTTAAAGATATAATACCTTCTCACTACTGAAAAAAAAAAGGTATAATAGAAAGTATCAACAACAGATTAGACCATACAGAAGAAAGAATCTCAGAGGTAGAGGACAAAGCTCTTGAGATAACTCAGATAATTAAAGAGGCAGAAAAGAAGAGAAAGAAAGCAGAATGTTCACTGACAGAATTATGGGACTTTATGAAGCATTCAAACATATGAGTTATAGGTATCCCAGAAGGGGAAGAAGAATGCCCTAGGGGAATGGAAGCCATACTTGAGAATATGATAAATGAAAATTTCCCAATTATCACCAAAGATTCTGACACATTCCTTTCAGAGGGATATTGGACCCCAACTTGCCTCAACTCTAACCGAGCTTCTCCCAAGACACATTGTAGTGAACCTGTCCAAAGTCAAGACAAAAGAAAAGATTCTTCAAGCTGCCAGGAGTAAGCACCA
>NW_003852718.1:394992-401913 GCF_000181295.1 Otolemur garnettii
CCTAAGAAAGGAAATAGCAGAGGATATTAACAAATGGAAGAACATACCATGCTCATGGCTGAGAATAATCAACATTGTTAAAATGTCTATACTTCCCAAAGCAATCTACAGATTCAATGCCATCCTTATTAAAATACCAACATTGTACTTTCAAGACTTAGAAAAAATGATTCTGCATTTTGTATGGAACCAGAAAAAAATATGTATAGCTTAGGCAGTTCTTATAATAAAAACAAAGCCCAGGGCATCAGCATACCAGATTTTAGGCTGTACTACAAAGCCACAGTGGTCAAGACAGCATGGTACTGGCACAAAAATAGAGACAGAGATATTTGGAATCAAACAGAAAACCAGGAAATGAAACTAACATCTTACAACCACCTAATCTTCGATAAACCAAATAAGAACATACACTGGGGGAAAGACTCCCTATTCAATAAATGGTGCTGGGAGAACTGGATATCCACATGTAAAAGACTGAAACTAGACTCACACCTTTATCCACTCACAAAAAATTGATTCAAGATGGATAAAGGACTTAAATTTAAGGTATGAAACAATAAAAATCCTCAAAGAAAGCATAGGAAAAACACTGGAAGATATCGACCTGGGGAAAGACTTCATGAAGAAGATTGCTGTAGCAACTGCAACAACAACAAAAATAAACAAATGAGACTTAATGAAACTGAAAAGCTTCTGTACAGCTAAGGAGACAACAACCAAAGCAAATAGACAACCTACACAATGGGAAAAGATAAAAGTATCTCAAGAATGGAAGAAAAAGTATCCAATCTACTCAACACTATTATGAAACTAATTGTTAGCTATCTTAGGAAAGTTACAATCCGAATGGAGCCCTAGACTACAGGGAAAGGGGAGGGGGGAGGGAAGGAGGGAGAATGGGTGAAGAGAATGATATTGTGGGGATCACGCCTATAATTTATCCTATTAGGGTACATGTGAATTTGTCTAAAGGTTGAATATAAATGTCTTAACACAACAATTATGAGAAAGACATGATGGCTATGTTAGCCAGTTGGATGAGAGTTTTCCAAACTGCATATGGAAGCAACACACTGTATCCTATGATAGAATTAATGTACACAATTATGATCTAATAAAAAAGTAAATTTAAAAAAATCAGTTAGATTAAAAAAAAACAATGGGAAAGGATATTTACATATTTTGAATCAGACAAAATTTGATAAGTTATGATCTATAGAGAACTCAAATTAATCCACATGAAAAAAGCCAACAATCTGATACATCAGTGGGCAAGAGACATGAATAGAACCTTCTCTACAGAAGACAGATGAATGGCTAACAAACATATGAAAAAATGCTCATCATCCCATTATTAGAGAAATGCAAACCAAACCACCCTGAGATACCATCTAACCCCAGCAAGAATGGCCCACATTACAAAATCTCAAAACTGCAGATGCTGGCATGGATGTAGAGAGAAGGGAACACTTTTACGCTGCTGGTAGGACTGCAAACTAATTCAACCTTTTTCGAAGGAAGTATGGATCCATTTGATCCTATAATCTCATTACTGGGCATCTACCCAGAAGAAAAAAAATCCTTTTATAATAAGGACACTTGCACTGGACTATTTATTGCAGCTCAGTTTACAATCACCAAAATGTGGAAAGAGCCTAAATGAGCACCAGTCCAGGAATGGATCAACAAGCTGTGGTATACATACACCATGGCATACTATTTACATTAAAAAAAAAAGGAGACGATTTTAATGCAATCCCAATTAAAGCTCCATTGTCATACTTTAAAGATCTTGAAAAAATAATAGTTTGTTTTATAAGGAATCAGAAAAAACCTCAAATAGCCAAGACATTACTCAGAAATAAACACAAAGCAGGAGGAATCACGCTACCAGACCTCAGACATACTATAAATCGATCGTGATCAAAACAGCATGGTATCTGCACAAAAACAGAAAGGTAGATGTATGGAACAGAATAGACAACCAAGAGATGAACCCAGCTACTTAACATTATTTGGTCTTTGACAAGCCAATTAAAAACATTCGGTGGGGGTCGGCACCCGTGGTTCAGAGGATTATGGCACCAGCTCCATATGCTGGAGGTGGCGGGTTCAAGCCCAAATCCAGCCTAAAACTGAAAGAAAAAAAAATCAGTGGGGAAAAGATTCCCTATTTAACAAATGGTGCTGGGTGAACTGGCTGGTGACCTGTAGAAGAATGAAACTGGACCCACACCTTTCACCATTAACTAAGATAGACTCTCACTGGATTAAATATTTAAAATTAGGACATGAAACTATAAAAATACTAGCGGCGGCACCTGTGGCTCAAAGGAGTAGGGTGCTGGCCCTACATGCCAGAGGTGGTAGGTTCAAACCCAGCCCCGGCCAAAAACTGCAAAAAAAAGAATGTACACCTAAAAATACTAGAAGAAAAGTATAGGGAAAACTCTTGAAGAAATCAGCCTAGGTGAGTATTTTATGAGGAGGACCCTCTGGGCAATTGAAACAACACCAAAAATACATTACTGTGATCTGATCAAACTAAAAACCTTCTGTACAGCCAAGAACACATTAAGTAAAGCAAGCAGACAGCCCTCAGAATGGGAGAAGATATTTGCAGGTTATGTCTCTGACAAAGGTTTAATAACCAAAATCCACAGAGAACTCAAATGTATTAGCAAGAAAAGAACAAGTGATCCCATCTCAGGGTGGGCAAGGGACTTGAAGAGAAACTTCTCTGAAGAAGACAGGCACAGGGCCTACAGACACAAGAAAAAATGCTCATCATCCTTAATCATCAGAGAAAGGCAAATCAAAACCACTTTGAGATATCATCCAAACTCTAGTAAGATTAGCCCACATCACAAAATCCCAAAACCAGAGATGTTGGCGTGGATATGGAGAAAAGGGAACACTTCTACACTGCTGGTGGGAATGCAAACTAATACGTTCCTTTTGGGAAGATGTTTGGAGAACACTTAGGGATCTAAAAATAGATCTGCCATTCGATCCTACAATTCCTCTACTAGGTATATATCCAGAAGACCAAAAATCACTTTATAACAAAGATATTTGCACCAGAATGTTTATTGCAGCCCAATTCATAATTGCTAAGTCATGGAAGAAGCCCAAGTGTCCATCAACCCATGAATGGATGGTGTTGGTGAGGTTGTGGAGATCAGTGAGTGTGACCTTTCCAACAAGAAAGTTAACAAAACCATGAGCACACTGCAGTTGGCTATCTTAAAGATCTCTCAGCAGCAAGAGCAGCTACTTATGAAGGTCCCTATGGTACCAAGCCCAAGTTCTAAAACAGCCTGCAGGACCAGAAAGCCAAACCATCACTGCACTGGTGGAGCTTCTGTCCTGAGAGCAGTGACCAGCCTCTGCCAGCCCCCTGGTCTCAGTCAGGGTCAGAATTCCTGTTCTGAAAGACCAGCTGAGCTGAAGGTCTCAAAAGACAGGCAGCAGGGGTCCTTCAGAAGTAAAACCCTGAGACCCAGTATAGAGACTCTCCCACATCTGAGATCCTGTCCCCCAACAACTGCCCTCCGACTCCAGCTTGGGAAGTGCAGAGCCTTGGTGACCCACACGGGAAGTGTCTCTTTGACAGCTACAGGCTCCATGATGAAAGCAACTAGCAGACTTTGGTTCTGTCTTCTTCCAAAGATGCCAACGTTGTATCAGAGCAGGTGAGTCTCGGAGAGGGGCTGGGTACTAACATGAAGCAGGCAGGGTTGCTCAGATGTCTCAGGAGGTGAAAGCGTCCCTGTGGAGGAGCCCCTGTGGGCCAGGGCCAAGATCATAGAGTGGACCTCTTTGGCCTGACAGCCCCAGGCAAGGACCTCAAGGCAGCAAGTCTCCACATCTCTACAGATCTCATCAGTGAAGGTGACCTTAAACCAGGGGCTAGCTTCTTCCTCCAGGATGAACAGAAAGCAGAAGATGAACTTGCCAAGAAGCGGGTGGCCTTCCTTCCCAGGCAGCAGCGAGGCTGGAGGCTTGTGCAGCAGTAGCAGAAGTGGAGGTAGAGCTCAAGGTTGCAAAGCTGAGGAAGATCCAGTTTGGAAAGAGGAGGAGAACGCTATAGAGAGCTTATTAAACAGGAATACCTGCAGAGGAAACAGCAGCAGATTTTAGAAGAACAAGGACTCAGCAAACCTAAATCAAAGCCAAAAAAGCCAAGGCCAAAATCAATCCATCAGGAAGAGTAGTGAGGTGATTCGAGAGCCAAGTGCTCCTCATACCTGATAACTTGAGCTAGTCTGGGTCCAGCCCGTCCTTAGCCTCTACAGCAACAACAGAACCAGAGAACATTCATTTGGGTCACTCCTTCTCAGTGAGTTGAGTCAATGGAGGCCTAGCCCATACTAAACCAAACCCCAGCAGAAGCATGGACCAAGACTGGGAGACCGCCTCGGCAGCCTCCTCTCTGGCCTCAGTGGCTGAGTATGCAGGTCCCAAGCTCTTTAAGGAACCCAGTAGTAAATCAAACAAGCCGATTATTGGCAATGCTATATCCATTGCTATGTGGCTGAAAAAGTGAATGAATCTCACAAGAATTTAGTATTGGCTTGGAACCCATAGCTCAGTGGTTAGGGCACTGGCCACATATGCCAGTCTGGTGGGTTTGAACCTGGCCAGGGCCTGCAAAACAACAATGACAACTACAACAACAACAAAAATAGCTGGATGTTGTGGCAGGTGCCTATAGTACAGCTACTTGGGAGAGTGAGGCAAGAGAAGCACTTAAGCCCAAGAGTTTGAGGTTGCTGTGAGCTGTGATGCCACAACACTCTACTGAGGGCAACATAGTGAGACTCTGCCTCAAAAAAAAAAAAGCAACCCAAGAATTCAATATTAGAGGAGCTGGAGAAGTGTGATGCCAGTCACTACACCATACTGTTCTAAGATGCTGGCTGCCAGTTCAGGGTGCTCTACTGCTACCATCCTGACACTGAAGAAATCTACAAACTCACTGGCACAGAGCCAAAGAACGTCACCAAGAAAATGATGGACAGACTGTATAAATACAGCTCAGACCGAATACAGTTTAACTTGATCCCAGCCAAAGCCCTGGCCATCAGCATGGATGGCTCTCACAATCCATGACCACTTGGGGCAGCCCACGTGGCCTGCAGTGCCAAAGAAGACCCATATTCGTAAATGACATGGACAGCTGAGTGCCTGAAGGGCGCTGCGGGTCCTTACTTATTATTTCCATCATTTGGTACAAAGTGTGCAAAGTCACAGGTCTTTGGCAAAGAGGCTTCTAGATAGCAAAAGAAAACCCACCTTAGCCCAATTCACACAGGGCTGCCAGGCGGAGAGGGCTGGAGGAGCAAACACCCCGCTCTTAGCATCCTGCTGCTGTGGTTCTGCTGCCCATTGAGGTTCCTGAGCAGAGGCACCCCTGGGCGTGATCCGGGGCATCTGCCCCCCTTCACTGTGAGGTGATTAGAGTCCACTTCGATTTCTGCTTCCCACCTTTGCGTGTCCCCTGACACCCTCCTGCCAGCCACAGGACAAACTGCCTCTTGGGTCAGGGCATTTGAATATCTTTAGAGAAGGAATTCATAATTGGAAATCTTTTTCATTTGAGAAATTGTATGATATTTATTGATTATGTCTACTGCCAACTTTTATAACCAAGTCTTAAGATTTCTGAAAAAATTCTTGTCCCTTGCTGCTCAGAAAAAGTTGACAAAAAATCCCAGTCCAGTGAAAGTACTGATGTCGGCAGTCTGTCTCCTGGCACATGCCAGGGCTGTTTCTGACACACAATCATGAGGGCACGGAATGGTTCTATTAGTGGCGTTCGCTTCGTTTAAAGTAGGCAAACTGAGCCAGCTGCAGCACTGGTTTGGATAGTGCACTAATGATTTGTTCACTTTAATAAAGACAGATTTTTGGTAAAGTAGAATTAAAAAAAAAAGAAAGTAAAATTCAGGGTTATGCACTTGGAGTTGAAAAGTGAACATGTTCAAAGGCAAGGTGCCAAACACTCAAAGGCAGTTGGCTGGAAAATTGAAAGTATAGCTTTAGTGGACAGCCAGTTGACCGGGAGGAATTGTCACAATCCTGCAGTTCTGTTGATTGAAAAAAATGCAAGCAGAGAACTGTGGCAAATGAGAAGCATGTCTGTATCATGAGGTAATTGTTACATTGCTCTCTGTACTGACCAGAGCAGTAACAGAGAGCTGGGGCTGGCTCCGGGCGCTGGAGTTCAATGGGAATTGAGAGAATGTGGACAGAGTTCATAGGAAAGCAGAATAGTCGTTCAGTGACCAGCAAACAAGGGCTAAAAGACCTGAGATGATTTAGCTTAGAGAGGGGACACATCAGGGGTGACTTAAGAAGTGTGAGCTTTGGACTTAAACTTCAGAGGAGCCATTACATGGAGGACGATGGCTGTTTTTTCTCTGTTGCCAAGACACAAAAAGAATGGGCTCATTAAAGTCAAAGAAAAGGAAGAATTTCCTGATCCCTAGGGTTGTTGGACACCAGATAGTGTTGGAGATTTTTTTCTGGAAGACTTTCCAGACATCCAAGTTCCTTCGAATGTGGTGAATTTACTGGGTCCTAAGTACAGGCATGGGACACATGCAATCACTTTTCTTTCATGACCTGGATGATGGATGATGCCCACTGTGGGACAGACTCCATGGCCATGCTAAAACTAACACTTTGCACAAATCCCAGCATCTTGCTGGCAACTGCATCCCTTTTCTTCCTCTCAAGAAAACATGTCAGGGCTCAGCGCCTGTGGCTTAAGTGGCTAAGGCGCCAGCCACATATACCTAAGGTGGTGGGTTCGAATCCAGCCTGGGCCTGCCAAACAACAATGACGGCTGCAACCAAAAAAAAATAGCCAGGCGTTGTGGCGGGTGCCCATGGTCCCAGCTACTTGGGAGG
>NW_003852718.1:401996-412145 GCF_000181295.1 Otolemur garnettii
CCAAGGGGGACAGCTTGAGGCTCTGTCTCAAAAAAAAAAAAGAAAGAAAAGAAAAGAAAAGATGTCAGAAAACAATTGAGAGCCATGTGATGATCGGGAAAACCTCAACTCCTCGTTTTTTTTTAATAAAAGGTAGGTGGGTGCAGGGCCTCACCTTGGGAGGCTGAGGCAGGTGGATTGCCGGAACTCACAGGTTCAAGACCAGCCTGAGCCAAAGTGAGACCCTGTCTCTAAAAAATAGCTGGGCATTGTGGCAGGCACCTGTTGTCCTAGCTACTTGGGAGGCTGAGGCAAGAGGATCGCTTGAACCCAAGCGTTTGAGGTTGCTGTGAGCTAAGATGCCACGGCAGTCTACCAAGCTTGACCAAGGGAGACTCTGTCTGAAAACAAAAAAAAGGTAAATGTTTTGTACATATCCGATTTTTAGCTATGGTCTATAAAAGTCACTTGTGATGGGATCATTCAACATTCTTTAACAAATATTAATAATTATTGAGAGGTTTTGTGCATGTGTGTTGGGGGTATCTAGGGCTAAATCAACTTGGGAAATGTGGCTGTAGGACTGTGTGTGTACACTCGGAGATGCACAGGATGAGAAGAAAGCCGGTCAACAGAAAAGCTGGGGCGAGAGTACAGTGGACGCCGCATGTGTGAAGGCTTCGAGGCTGGATGCTCACAGGGGAATTGGAAATGGAAAGATATCTGAATATAGTACCAGGGGTGACAGGAGACGCAGCTGCTGTGCAGGAGGCACAGGGTCACAGGTGCTTTGTCAATAAGCTCAGGTTTCATCCCTGGAGCATAGGGGAGCCACGGGATTGTTTTATGCAAGGGAGGATGTTATCAATTTTATGTTTCAGAAAGATAACTCAGGCTGCAGTATAAAAAATTGGTTAGAGAGGCTTTGAAGTTAATCTGGCCTGAGTTGAATCTATGGTCAATTTTAAGATTTTCTGAGTTTTTCTAAAAATTAATTTTATAAAATTTCAAATATTACATGGATGACTTTTGTAGTGCTTGAGTCATGGCTATCATTGGGTAAGTGTGCCCATCACCCAGATAGTACGTGTTGGACCAGTTTGGTAGGGGTTTGCCCCTTCTCCCTTCCCTCACCCTTCTGAATTTTAAGATTTTTTTTTTTTAGACTATGTTGCCCTCGGTAGAGTGCCATGACATTACAGCTCACAGCAACCTCTAACTCTTGGGCTTAAGCGATTCTCTTGCCTCCACCTCCCAAGCTCCCAAGCAGCTACAGGTGCCCGCCACAACGACCAGCTATTTTTCTGTGGCAGTTGTCATCATTGCCCAGCTGGCCCCAGCTGGGTTTGAACCTGCCACCCTTTGTATATGTGTCTGGCACCGTAACCACTGTGCTATGGACGCTGAGCCTGAATTTTAAGATTTTCAATAAATGATTTAACCTCACTGAATTTCAGTTTCCTCATCTGTAAAATGGAGATAATTATGCCTTTCTGGCAGGGTGGCCGTGAGGATAAGTTCAAATATTGCACATCAATAGGCTGTAGAGCGGCGGACAACCTGGTACGGATGCTCAGCAAACACTGGTTCCCTTCTCCACAAAGGCACAGTAAATTAGCAAATGATAAACGCGCTTGCCACGGTACTGAACCAAATGCTTTTTTCTTCAGTTGAGAGTGATGATTACATGGGTAGTTTCTACAATCCTCTTAAAACTATAGAGACCAAGCTTGAACTTGACTTTCCTTCAGCCCTTTAATCATCTTTGTGGTTCTTTGCAGAACCCGCTCCAATTTTTCAAAATTCCACTCCAATTGTGGAGACCACAGCTAGATTAGTCACTGTAGAGAACTCATTATAATTAGATCAACACTGTGCAGTCACTTGGGCGGCTGGCTCAGCCATGTAAGCCCAGTCAGCCAGTCCCCATTGACAAACAGGTTGTGTTCCAGGAGTTCATTAGTAAGTTGGTTGTTTGGAACACAGAAAGCCTTTCCCCATAGAAACAGAATTATAGATGGTGGCTTGTTTCCCAGGCCAGTGCACAAAAATCTATTTAATGCACATGCAGCTGAACCAGGGCCTGGCCATGTAGTCCCTCCAGCCCTTAACTTGCCTAATCCCCAGTGGAACAGACAATCCTCCAGAGCCCAAGAACCTCTGAACCCCGCAGATCCAACCCCTGAGCCCTGAGGGAGATGAGAACTTGGCTGACAGTTTTATTTATAGCCTGATCATGAAGTACACTTCTTTGAAATAGTTCTTTACCTGAAATTATGCTTGTTATTATTATATATACAAGTAATAGAGCTACGTTATAATATGCCTACTGTACCAGTATACTGGATACTTTGCCTAATTCTACCTAAATTATCTTTTACGTCTCATGATACTCCTAGAAAAATACTCTTTTTCTCAGTCTTCCCATTTTTCCTGTATCTTAAGGAGATTGTGGCCCAAGGTCAGGCAAAAAGAAGGTGGGAAAACTGATGTGGGATCCCTGGCTTTCTGGCTTGCAAAGCGGAGATCTTTTCACTGCACAACACTGCCTCCCAGTGGAGCCTACTAAACATACACCGTAGCATCACTAAACCCGCCACACTGCATGTACCTCCCCATGAAGTAACAAGTCCTTCATTCATATATCCAACAAAGAATCTTTGAGTGCTTCCAATGAGCTAGGCCTTGGGAACACAAAATCAAATTAGACTTGGTGCTCTCACAGAGTGGTTGGGAAAAGGAATAAGTAAGTCAACAACTGAAATCAATGAGATGAGAATGTGATCAAATTTAAAAAACCAAAAGATTGCACAGAAACCCAGGAGAGAGAGAGGTGTTAGGAAAACTAGGGTGGTGGTGGACATGAAAAGCTTCCTGGAAAAGGTGAGATGAACAGAGTTTTGAAGGATGAGGTGGAGTTAGATGCCAAGCCACAATGACAAAGTGTCACAGGGCATTCTCTGTAAAAGGAACAGCATGTTTAAATGTATAGGACATAAAATACACCAAGAATATGTTAAGCATTTCTTTGGCTCATCTGCTTTTGTGATAAATTACAGGATAGAGAAGCAGATGACCTGTCTATGGAATTGACAAGGTAAAATGATATTTTAGTATATTTTTAATTTGCCTTTCTAAGAGCTAGAGTCTCACTTTGCAGCCCAGACTGGAGTACAATGGCTATTCACACATGTGATCATAGCACACTACAGCCTCGGACTCCTGGGCTCAAGCAAACCTCCAACCTCAGCCTAAGGAGTAGCTGGAACTATAGGTGTGTACCACTGTACCAGCTAACTTCTTTATGTAGTTGAAATATATAAGGGTTCGGCGCCTATGGCTCAAGTGGCCAGCCACATACACCAGAGCTGAAGGATTGGAATCCAGCCCAGGCCCATCAAACAACAATGACGGCTGCAACAACAACAACAACAAAAAAATAGCCAAGTGTTGTGGCCGGTGCCTGTAGTCCCAGATACTTGGGAGGCAGAGGCAGGAGAATCACTAGAACCCAGGAGATAGAGGTTGCTGTGAGCAGTGATGCCATGGCACTCTACCCAGGGCAATAGCTTGAGGCTCTGTCTCAAAAATAAAATAAAATAATAAAATATATATGGTTTTATTGTGAACTATCTACATTTATTGTTTGATTTTTCTACTGGGTGTTGTTCATTTAAAGAATTATAAGAAGTTTTATAAGAGGTTTTTTTTTTTTTTTTGAGATAGAGTTTCACTTTATCACCCTCAGTAGAGTGCCACGATGTCAACAGCTCACAGCAACCTCAAACTCTCCGGCTCAAGCAATTCTCTTGCCTCAGCCTCCCAAGTAGCTGGGACTACAGGTGCCCACCACAATGCCTGGCTATTTTTATAGATGAGGTCTCCCTCTGGCTCAGGCTGGTCTCCAACCTGTGAGCTCAGGTAATCCACCCACCTCAGCCTCCCAGAGTGCTATGATTACAGGGTGAGCCACTACACCCAGTCCCAGTTATAAGAGGTCTTAATCCACTACATAATCTTTTTTGTTGTTGTTGTTGGGGATTCATTGAGGGTACAAGAAACCAGGTTACACTGATCGCATTTGTTAGGTAAAGTCCCTCTTACAATCGTGTCTTGCCCCCCAAAGGTAATCTTTTTTATTTTATTTTATTTTTTATTTATTTGGTTTTTTGAGACAGAGTCTCACTTTGTTGCCCTGTGGCATCATAGCTCACAGCAATCTCAAACTCTTGGGCTCAAGCAATCAATCCTTTTGCTTCAACTTCCAAGTACCTGGAACTACTGGCACCCACCACAACACTTGGCTATTTTTAGAGACAGGGTCTTGCCCTGGCTCAGGCTGGTCTTAAACCCATGAGCTCAAGCAATCCACCCACCTCAGCCTCCCAGAGTGCTAGGATTACAGGTGTGAGCCACCTCACCCAGCCCTAGGTTTTCTATTTTTAGTAAAGACATGGCCTTGCTCTTGCTTAGGCTGGTCTCAAAGTCAGCTCAAGCAATCCTCCTGCTTTGTCTTCTCAGTTGGCTAGGATTACAGGTGTGTGCTACTTTGCCTGGCTGAATTAGGCTGTCTTTTTACAGTTAAATCTCTGATCCAGCTGAGATTTATTTCAGCCAGTGTAAGCAGGGCTACAGCTGAATCTCCCAGCCTGTGTGCAGTCCTCAAGGACAGGAGACAGGGACAGACACATGAGGAGGATGGTGCAGAGATGGGGGTTCTCCAGATGTGAAAAAAAGTCCAAAGAAGTTGGGGCCACGGCATGGGAGCCCAGAGAACATCAAGGTGCCCATCTCCACTCTAGATGTGGCAGAGAGCAGCAAGGACAGGGAAAGCCGAGCTGCCTGGGGCAGTGTCACTGTCTCTTTTCTCTCTGTTGAATGGGGGAGGGCTCTTAACAACCAGGTAAACACCTGGTTCTGGACCGGAGGGTCCCTAGGAGCCCAGCAGACTCCAACAACGCTGAAGGGTTGTGAGCGCAGAAAGAAATAACAAAGCCAACCTTTACACATGAACCCCACAAGAAAAGAAAATAGACAAAACAAAGACTGCAAACAAAACTCCAAAGCACATGAGGAAAACGGCTCAAAGGTCCAGAGATAATTTAAGGGCTGATATAATTAAACAAAACCCCCACCACTAGCAGCCCTCCCACTCATCTCATTCTGCCTTTGGTCCTGCCCCCTCGCGGGTGGTGCCCCAGATGCCCTCCTCCTCCCACGCCCCCCACGCTTCCCTTAGTCCATCCACACCTGGCAGCCCTCACCTTCCACCCGTCTCTGAAGGTTCTCCTCTGTTCCTTGCTCTCTATACAAAATGTGGCTGTCCCTGAGGTCACTGCCTCCCCTGCTGCCCTTTCACAGCCACTCCATCCCTGTTCCGCTGGGGGTGTCCTCCCCCTTCTGGCTGATGTTTCCAGCCCACTCCCCTTCGTCTTTCCTGTGCTCCCTGGTCACCTCCTCACTTGCCCTTCGCCTCCCATTCCCTCCAGCCCTGGGGTGGTATTATTCATTCCTTGTGATGTCGTATTAGCTGCAGTCCTCAGCTGAGCCCAGGGTTACTCCCTCGTGTGCCTGTCATTGTCGCTGCTAGCTCCTGAGTCTTCTCGCTCACTCCGCCTTGGTTCCTGGTACTTTGACGTCCATGCCGATGACCTCTCAGTACCCAGGCCTCTCAGCGCCTCTCCTCCCACACCCGGCATCTCCCCGACCTCAGCCATTTACCATGTCACTCCCAATACCTGCCACTCTGCGAGGCCAGGCAGTACACTCTCCGAGCAGACCCTCCTCTCTTCAGCTCTCTTCCTCCCCGCGCAGTTTGAGGCCACCAGGACCTCGCCCCACGTGGTCACGCATGTCCTCTCCCCCCTTCCTACCCAAACTAAACTTCATGGCCAGGTATTATAGTCCAACCCTGGAATGCACCTTCAATTTCGTTACCCCTTTCTTGGTTCATACTATACATTTAATCACGCGTTACGTATTCTATTGTGTTTGGCATTTTGGCCCAACATTATGTTTGTGAGATTTCTCTTTTTTGTTGCGTGTAGCAAGTGTTTATTTTCATTCCTGTGTAACACCCTCTAGTATGAATATCCCACAATTTATTTCCCATTGTATTGTCGAGGGACATTTGGGTCGTTGCCAGGTTTTTGCTAGTGCTGCTAGGAAGGCTATTGCAGCCCTCTTCCGGCGCACGTGTGCACACGTTTCTGAGCGCAAGGGCTGAGTCACACGGACGCACTTCTTCAGCTCTGGGCCATGACACAAGGGTCACATTCCCTTTTATAACCCCACCCACAGTATGCGAGAGTGCCAGTTGCTGGCATCCTCTCCTACATTTCCATTGGCAGTCCTCTTAATTTTAGCCATTCTGGTGAGGTGGTAATTGTAATAACATTGAAATTTTAATTTGTAAAAAAAAAGAAATTTTAATTTTCTCTTTCACTGATGATTAAGGAGGCCGAGTGCTTTTATATATATTTATTGCCCATTTGCTACTGGGTTGTCTTTCCTTACTGATTAGTATAAATTCTTTATATGATTATCTGTGAGTTAAATGTATTGCAAATAATTTCTGCCACTCTGTTGCTTGCTCTTTTATTCTCTTGCCCTTTTTATTTTTATTTATTTATTTTGAGACTGAGTTTCAAGCTGTCACTCTGGGTAGAGTGCTGTGGCATAACAGCTCACAGCAACTTCAAACTTTTGGGCTAAGTGATTCTCTTGCCTCAGCCTCCCAAATAGCTGGGACTACAGGCGCCCACCACAACACCCAGCTATTTTTTTGTTGCAGTTGTCATTGTTGTTTTAGTTGGCCCAAGCTGGGTTTGAACACACCAGCCCCTGTATATGTGGCTGCACCCTATCCACTGAGCTGTGGGCATTGCCCTCTTTATTTTTTTAGACAGAGTCTCACTCTGTTTCCCAGGCTAAACTGCCATGGCTTCAGCCTCGCTCATAGCAATTTCAGACTCCTGTGTTCAAGCAATCCTCCTGCCGCAGCCTCCCTAGCAGCTGGGATAACAGGTGCCTGACCCTACGCCTGGCTAACTTTTCTATTTTTAGTACACATGGGAGTCTCACTTTGCTTAGGCTGGTCTGGAGCTCCAGAGCTCAAGTGATCCTTCCACCTCACCCTCCCAGAGCTGCTAGGATTGCAAGTGTGAGCCACAGAGCTCAGCCTCTTTTGCCTTTTTTTTTTTTTTTTGAGACAGAGTCTCACTTTTTCGTTCTCCGTAGAGTGCCATCACATCACAGCTCACAGCAACCTCCAGCTCTTGGGCTTAGGTGATTCTCTTGCCTCAGCCTCCCAGGTAGCTGGGACTACAGGGCTCTGCCAAAATGCCCCACTATTTTTTTGCTGCAGTTTGGCCAGGGCTGGATTCAAACCTGCCACCCTTGGTATATGGGGCCGGCACCCTACCCACTGAGCCACAGGTGCTGCCCAACAGAGGAGTTTTGTTGTTGTTGTTGTTGCAGATTTTTGTTGGTTTTTTTTGGCTGGGGCCAGGTCTGAAACCACCACCTCCTGTATATGGGGCCAGCGCCCTACTCCTTGAGCCACAGGCGCTGCCCTTTTTTTTTTTGGGACAGAGTCTCATTATGTCACCCTTGGTAGAGCGCTGTGGTGTCACAGCTCACAGCAACCTCAAACTCCTGGGCTTAAGCGATTCTCTTGCCTCAACCTCCCAGTAGCTAGGACTATAGGTGCCTGTCACAACACCTGGCTATTTTTTGTTGTGGTTGTCATTTAGGTTGTTTAGCTGGCCCAGGCTGGATTTGAACCCATCAGCCATGGCATACATGGCTGGTGCCATAACTACTGTGTTATGGGTGCCGAGTTCTTTTGCCTTTTTTTTTTTTTGAGACAGAGTCTCACTTTATCGCTCTTGGTAGAGTGCCATGGCATCACACAGCTCACAGCAACCTCCTGGGCTCAGGCAATTCTCTTGCCTCAGCTTCCTGAGTAGCTGGGACTACAGGCGCCCACCACAACACCCAGCTATGTTTTGTTGTTGCAGTTTGGCTAGGGCCAGGTTTGAACCCACCACCCTCGGTATATGGGACTAGCGCCTTATTCACTGAGCCACAGGTGCCACCCTCTTTTGCCTTTTTGATGAATAAAACCTCTTAATTTTAGTGAAGTATAATTTGTTGATTTTTTTCCTCTATGGTTAGCATTGTTAAAGCCCCACATATACTTAAGAAATATATTTGAGGCTCGGCGCCTGTGACTCAAGTGGCTAAGGCGCCAGCCACGTACACCCAAGCTGGCGGGTTTGAATCCAGCCCAGGCCCACCAAACAACAATGATGGCTGCAACCAAAAAATAGCCATTGTGGTGGGCGCCTGTGGTCCCAGCTACTTGGGAGGCAGAGGCAGGAGACTTGCGCGAGCCCAGGAGTTGGAGGTTGCTATGAGCTATAAGCCATGGCACTCTACCCAGGGGGACAGCTTGAGGCTCTTGTCTCAAAAAAAAAGAAAGAAATATATTTGAAAATACACCTTTAAGAAAATATATTTAAATGTAGTAAGTTTATAAATCTCATAATACATATTATTGACTATGTTAAAAATTATTTATTTTTTATTTTTTGAGACAGAGTTTCACTTTGTTGCCCTTGGTAGAGTGCTGTGGCATCACAGCTTACAGCAACCTCAAACTCTTAAGCTTAAGTGAGTCTCTTGTCTCAGCCTCCCAGGTAGCTGGGCCTACAGGTGCTCACCACAACGCCCAGCTATTTTTATTGTTTATTTATTTATTTTTCTTTTCTGGCTATTTTTAGAGACAAGGTGTTGCTCTGGCTCAAGCTGATGTTGAACCTGTGAGCTCAGGCAATCCAACTGCCTGGACCTCCCAGAGTGCTGGGATTACAGGTGTGAGTCACTGCACCCAGCCTTGAATATGTTAAATTTTTTTTTAACTTCTAACTTGACTCAGGGGTGAAAAATCATTATCTATTTATATAGCTAAGACACGTGTTTTTTTGTTTGTTTGTTTGTTTGTTTGTTTTTAGTGCAATCCTAGCTTTCTGGGAGGCTGAGGCAGGTGAATCCCTCAAGCTCAGGAGTTCAAGACCAGCCTGAGCAAGAGCAAGACCCCTTCTCTACTAAAAATAGAAAAACCAACTGGGCATAGTAGTGGGTGCCTATAGTCCCAGCTACTTGAGAGACAAGGGGATTGCATGAGCCTAAGAGTGTGCAGTTGCTGTGAACTATGATGCCACAGCACTCTACCCAGGGTGACAGAGTGAGACAAAAAAAAAAAAAGACATCTTTCTTTACCTAGAGGCTACAAAGATAGTTTATATTGTCTTCTAGAATTATTTTACTATCTTTCATATTTAGATCTACAAATATCCTGAAATTTACTTTTCTTCTTGGAGTGAGGTACTATTTACATTTTTATCTTTTAGAATTTGTTCAAGCACTATTTATTTGTTAAAGAGATTGTCTTTTCCCCATTACTCTGTATGTCATCATTGCCATAAATCAAGATTACTGAGATGTCAGGATCTCTTTCTGTACTTAATTTTGTAAGGTTTATTGTTATAAGAATTTGTCCACTTTATCCAAATTTTCAAGTGCATTGGGAAAAAATTGCCCGTGATGTCCTTCTGTTGTCTTTTCTGTGTGCTTTGGGGAAAATACTTCCCACACTGCTTTCCTCTGAATTCTACAACAATCAACACACAAGAGGACTTCTGTGTCCCACACACCAAGCAGTGGACACCGACTGAGTGTCCTCTAATTCCATTCTGATCCCAGGGGGTGAGAGCTTAATCCCCAAGACACTTCCCCCAGGCACCAGTCACAAGTCCAGGCCTCTGGAGCTTCTGACCAACTGGCTTCAAGTTGGGGTTTTCACAACCCCATCCCACTTTGGGTTCAATTAATTTGCTGGAGCAGCTCACAGAACTCAGGGAAACACATTTACCAATTTGTTATAACGGATATTACAAAAGATATAGATGAAGAGATGCGTAGGGTGCGATGGGGACGCGGCACAGCTTCCACGCCCTCCCTGGGTGCACCCCCTTCCCCATGTTCAGTTCCATTCACGGAGTCCTTAATTTCAGTCAGTAAAATTTTCAGTTATGGGAATTTCCTTTTTTTTTTTTTTTTTTTTGAGACAGAGTCTCAAGCTGTCCCCCTGGGTAGAGTGCCATG
>NW_003852718.1:412575-414410 GCF_000181295.1 Otolemur garnettii
AACCACAGGCGCCCGCCACAACGCCCGGCTATTTTTTGGTTGCAGCCGTCATTGTTGTTTGGCGGGTCCGGGCTGGGGATTCGAACCCGCCACCTTCGGTGTATGTGGCTGGCGCCTTAGCCGGTTGAGCTATAGGCGCCGAGCCGGAATTTCCATTTTTAAAAAGACTTTAGTTCTCTGCCCAATCCTTAATCTTACTTTTTATCTCTTTGGAGGTAGTGCACATTATCATTTTGAAGTCTGTGACTAAGAGCTCCTAATACCTGAAGCCCTGTGGGATCTGTTTATATTGTCTTTTGTCTTTGCTGTTTTGTGTTCACGCCGTCTCGTTCTTCATGTGCTTGGTTATTTTCTTCTTATTATTATTATATGCCAGACATTGTACTCACAAAACTGTTGAAATAATTGAGAGAACTTGGGTGACAATATTTTCTGAGAGGATTTATAGTTCTAATGCCTGGGGTCACAAGCACTAATCAAATTGAGGAACTAAATAATTAGAAATTAAACTGTGGTTCCCAGCTAGGGCCTGGGTATTTCAGTTTATTAATTCTCCTTGGAAATAGCTCTTCAGGGACTCAACCCAAAGTGATGGGGTTTACTAGGACCTACCCCCTTAGTGGACACTAAATTCCAGTTCCTGTTTGCTTAGCCCCAAGAGGCTATTCGAAGTATAGATCAGCCTCCCAGTTCCTCAGCAGCCCTCTGGACTGTGCCAACACCTTTCTGGGCCTCTATTATATTCACCTGGATCATGGCCCAGTAATTCCTTTTTTTTCCTTTTGAGACACAGTCTCACTCTTTGCCCTGTCTAGAGTGCAGTGGCATCATCACAGCTCACCACAGACTCACTCCTGGGCTGGAGCTATCCTCCTGCCTTAGCCTCCCAAGTGCTAGGACTGCGGCCACATGCCACCATGCCTCTAATAATTTTAAAATGTTTTGTAGAGACAGGGTCTCACTATGTTGCCCAGGCTTCTTTCAAACCCCTGGCCTCAAGAGATCCTCCAGTCTTCACTCTTCAAATTGCTAGGATTACAGACATGAGTGACTGTGCCCCCCTAATTTTCTCATTTTCTCATAGCTCTATTTAAGAAAAGGAAAAAATTAGGTGGGCACAATTGTTTATAGTTTATTATTTATTCATTTATTTTTTTATTTTTTGCTGTTTTCGTTTCTTTCATTTTTTGTTTTGTTTTGCTGTTTTCGTTTCTTTCTTTCTTTTTTTTTTTCCTAAGAGACAGAGTCTCACTTTGTCACCCTTGGTAGAGTACTGTGGCCTCATAGCTCACAGCAACCTCCAGCTCTTGGGCTTAGTGATTCTCATGCCTGTCTCCTGCATAGCTGGGACTACAGGTGTCCGCCACAACGCCTGGCTATTTTTTGGTTGCAGTTGCTATCATTGTTTAGCAGGCCTAGACCAGACTTGAACCCGCCAGCTTCTGTATATATGGCTGGCGCCCTACTCACTGAGCTATGGGTGCCAAGCCAGTGTTTTGTTTTGTTTTGTTTTTTAAGATAGGGTCTCACTTTGTCCCCCTCAGTAGAGTGCTCAGGCATCATAGCTCACAGCAACCTCAAACTTGGACTCAAATGATGATTCACTTGCCTCAGCCTCTCAGGTAGCTAGGATTACAGGCACCTACCACAATGCCTGGACTTTTTTTTTTTTTTTTTGAGACAGAGTCTCACTTGGTCACTCTTGGTAGAGTGCTGTGGTATCTTAGTTCACAGCAACCTCAAACTCTTGGGTTCAGCGATTCTCTTGTCTTAGCCTCCCAAGCAGATGGGACTACAGGTGCGCACCACAATGCCCGGCTATATTTTTAGAGACG
>NW_003852718.1:416176-419670 GCF_000181295.1 Otolemur garnettii
TTTTTTTTTTTTTTTTGAGACAGAGTCTCACTATGTTGCCCCTGGTAGAGTGCCGTGGCGTCACAGCTCATGGCAACCTCAAACTCTCGGGTCGGGCTTAAAAGATTCTTTTGCCTCAGCCTCACCAGTAGTTGAGACTATAGGCACCTGCCACAATGCCTGGCTATTTTTTGGTTGCAGTTGTCATTGTGGTTTAGCAGCAGCCTTGGACTGGGCTTGAACCCACCAGCCTCGGTGTACGTGGCCAGTGCCTTACTCACTGAGCTATGGGTGCCAAGCCTGGAGTTTTCCTTCTTTGAGATTTTCTTTACCCTGATATCTGATCTTTCTTCAAAAAAGTGTTTTTTGGATACATATACAAAAAGCATATGTGCAAGTGTGGTGGCTCACACCTGCCATCCTCGCACTCTGGGAGGCCAAGGTGGATCGCTGGAGCTCAGGAGTTTGAGACCAGCCTGAGCAAGAGACAGACCCCATCTCTACTAAAAATAGAAAAACTAGCTGGGGACGGTGGTGGGTACCTATAGTCCCAGTGACTAGAAAGGCTTGGGCAAGAGAATTGCTTAAGTCCAAGGGTTTGAGGTTGCTGTGAGCTGTGAAAATACCATGGCAAGAGGTCTCAAAAAAAAAAAAAAAGTGTATGGGTGGGTATGGTGGCTTATGCCTGTAATCCTAGCATCTTTGGAGGCACAGGCCACAGGATTGCCTTGAGGTCAGGAGTTTGAGACCAGCCTGGGTAAAACAGTGAGACCCTATCTCTACAAAAAAATTAAAAAGTTATTCCAGGCATGGTGGCATGTGCCTGTAGTCTAAGCTGTTTGAGAGGCTGAGGCAGGAGGAGCCTTTGAATCCAGGAGTTTGAGGTTATAATAAGCAAAGATCTTACCACTGTAATCCAGCCTGAGTGACTGAATGAGACCTGTCTCTGAAAAAAAAAGGTATATATGTCAAATTTCCATGACCTTTATTTTTGCCTAGTTGATTTGGTACAGATTTTGTAAAGGGGTTTTTAAATATTATTACTATTATTTTTGTTTCTTGAGACAGAGTTTCAGTCTATTGCTCAGGCTAGAATGGCATGCAATCAGCTTAGCTCACAGCAACCTCAGACTTGGGGTCAAATGATCCTTCTTCCTCAGCTGCCTGAGTAGCTGAGACTACAGAAGCGCTTCACCACACTTGGCTAATTTTTTTCTGTTTTTGCTAGAAATGGGGTCTTGCTTTTGTTCAGGCTGGTCTTGAACTGCTGATCTCATATGATCCTCCCACCTCGGCCTCCCTGCTGGGATTACAGGTGTGAGCCACTGCATCTGGACTGGGATTGTTATTTCATTACTTGTCAATTATATTTCTTTCCATAAGTCCTTATTTTTCGTTTTAAAGTTTTTGCTTTCTATATTTTTGGTACTGTATTATTTAATGAATAAATGTTCAATTCTATTATTTCTATTATAAATTCTCCTATTGATTATCTCTATTAATATAAATAATTTGTATACTATTGTATAAAGTATGAGTTGCTTGAAAAGTAAATAAAATAAGAAAAGCACTTGGAATATTGCTTTCAACATTCAATATCTTTTCTAATTCTTTTATTTTTAGGTTTTTTTCCCTTTCATTTGTGCAAGTGTGTTCTCTTGTGTACAGCAAGTTACTGAATGTAGTTTATAAAAAATATTATTTTTGAAAATAAAATACATCCAGAAAAATACACAAATTATAAGTGGATAGCTCAATGAAATTTCAAAAGTAAACAAAGCTGTGGAACCAGCAAGTCTTAGTTCAAGAACATCCCAGAAACTCCACTTACCTCCTTCAAGTCCCTAGTTTTGCCAAGGGTAACCTCTTCTAACCGCATAAAGTAGTTCTACATAGTTCTGAATTTTATTCTTTAATTTTTTTGAGACAGAGTCTCATTGTGTCACCCTGGGTGGAGTGCCATGGCTTCATAATTCACATCAAACTCTTGGGCTCAAGTAATCCTCTTGCCTCAGCCTGCAAATAGCTGGGACTATAGGCGCCTGCCACAACGCCTGGCTAGTTTTTAGAGATGGGGTCTCGCTCTTTCTCAGGATGGTCTCGAACTCCTGAGCTCAAGCAAACCACCTGCTTTGGCCTGCCAGAGTGCTAGGATTACAGGTGTGAACCACCATGTCTGGCCCAGCATGGTTTTGAATTTTAGATGAATAGACTCACACAGTGTGTGTACCTTGGTGTCAGCCTTGTTTTTTGCAACTTTGTGAGATTTATTTGTTTGTGAGGTTCATTCACATAGATGAGTATAGCTGTAGTTGCACTTTTTTTTGTTTTAGAGACAAGGTCTCCCCCTGGCTGAGGCTGGTCTCAAACCTATGCGCTCAGGCAATCCACCCATCTTGGCCTCCCAAGTGCTAGGATTATAGGCACGTGCAGTTGCTTGTTTTTATTGCTGAATAGTATTCAATTTATTGTGAATGGTCTTTGGGGTATTGTCTAGTTCAAGGCTACCTCAAATAGTGCTGTGATGAACACCTTTTGGTGAACTTTTTTTTTTTTTTTTTTGAGACAGAGTCTCAAGCTGTCACCCTAGGCAGAGTGCCATGGTATCACAGCTCACAGCAACCTCCAACTCTTGGGCTTAAGCACTTCTCTTGCCTCAACCTCCCAAGTAGCTGGGCCTACAGGCACCTAGCTATTTTTTTGTTGTTGCAGTTGTCATTGTTGTTTTAGCTGGTCTGGGCCAGGTTTGACCCCTCCTGCCTCAGTGTATGTGGCTGGTGCCCTACCCACTGATACGGGCACTGCCCTCATTTTGGTGAGCTTTTATACATGTTGGGAGTATACCTTGGGGTGAAATTGCTAGGTCACATATTTTTAATTTTAGAAGACAATATTAAGCAATTTTACAAAGTGATTGTACCAATTTACAATCCTGCAAACCTTGCCTTTTAATAAGTTTTTAATTGTCATAATTGTTATGACCACTGTCATGTGATTTTGTGGTTTGGTTTTTAGTTTCCTTGCTGTTTTTTTAAATTCAGTTCTCTTTTCAGTATAAATAGAAGTTTGTTTTCTCTTGCTTTTTGCATGATTTGGAGGTTGGAAAATCTGTTTTTAATTTCAGTGATGGTTACTGTAAAGTAACTTCCAACCATTCTCATAAGCCTGATTATCAAAATTACAATAAAAACAATTGCTTTGACTCACTTTTTAGGAAAGATAAAGATTATAGTACTTTTACTTTTACTTCCTTCCCCGATTCCTGTTTTCATAAAACTAATGTTGTATTATAAATCCCAGCATCCAAACTTTAACCTATTAGAGAGGGGCTAACCTGGACGGCTTGATATTGACCCACATTAGATTGATCCAGTGGCATGCTGCCATTGCCCTGAATGCTATTGTCAGAAAAGCTAAATGAGGCTCCGCGCCTATAGCTCAACCGGCTAAGGCGCCAGCCACGTACACCTAAGGTGGCGGGTTCGGATCCCCAGCCCGGACCCGCCAAACAACAA
>NW_003852718.1:419955-423375 GCF_000181295.1 Otolemur garnettii
TTTTTTTTTTTTTTGAGACGGAGTCATATTCCGCCACCCTTGGTAGAGTGCTGTGGCCTCAGCCTAGCTTATAGCAACCTCAAACTCCTGGATTGAAGTCCTCCTCCTGTCTCAGCCTCCTTAATAGCTAGGACTACAGGTATCCACCATGACAACTGTCTAATTTTTCTATTTTTCGTGGAGATGGGAGTCTCAGTTTGCTCAGGCTAGTCTGGAGCTCCAGAGCTCAAGTGATCCTCCTGCCTCAGCCCTCCAGGTGTTAGCCACGGCATCCGGCCAACCTTTCTTCTTCTCTGCCACACACTGAAAGAAGAGTTGTCTTGGGCCACATGTTAAATACACAAACACTAACTAAAGCTGATGAGCAAATCAGGGTCCATGCATAATTTTCATGATATTGGACACCACAGATAAGCAAAAAAGCCCTTACATAATCTGCATATGTCAGTGGGCCACAGGTTGGACACCCTGCCTGTGTTCTCCCAACCAGACATTGTTCTCAGATCTCAGAATTCGAAATCAAGCTTTTCATGAGCATGTGCTTTATTTTTACCTGAAGAACATCAATATTTCCCCATTTATAATATTGACTCCTAGGAAATTTATAATATATGTTATCTCCCTATGTTTACCTCTTTGAAAAAAGTCTTGAGCCCTGTTGGAAATAAGATAAAATCTGAATCAATAAGATAAAGCAAAGATGTCTTCTATATAAATGATGGCTACTTCCAGGGAGAGAAGGGAGTGGGAAGAGTAAAGAGCGAAACTAACTTTTACTGTTTACTCATCCGTAGTATTTAAATTATTTGATTATGACATTGTGCATTATTTGTATAATTTTGTTGTTGTTGTCAAGTAGGCCTGAGTGAGGTTCAAGTCCAACACCCCTAGTGTGTAGGGCTATTGCCCTAACCACTAAGCTACAGCACTCAGGCCTATTGTATAATTTTTTTTTTTTTGAGACAGAATCTTAAGCTGTCACCCTAGGCAGAGTGCCATGGTATCACAGCTCACAGCAACCT
The DNA here is from genome assembly GCF_000181295.1 of Otolemur garnettii. Classification (NCBI taxonomy): domain Eukaryota; kingdom Metazoa; phylum Chordata; class Mammalia; order Primates; family Galagidae; genus Otolemur; species Otolemur garnettii. The sequence goes on from NW_003852718.1 coordinate 420,978, forward strand.
CCAACTCTTGGGCTTAAGCGATTCTCTTGCCTCAGCCTCCCAAGTAGCTAGGACCACAGGCGCCTGCCACAACGCCCAGCTGGGTTTTGGTTGTGGTTGCCATTGTTTGGCAGGCCCAGGCTGGATTTCAACCTGCCAGCTCCAATATATGTGGCTAGCACTTTAGCTGCTGAGCTACAGGCACCAAGCTCCTATTTGTATAATTTTAAAAACAAATTAGTCCATGTAGAAAAGAAAGAAAATACAAGGTTCATGAATGTGCTACCATGCGCTTATGCTGGCAGCACTGTACAAATAGCTCAGTAAGGTTTCATAACATTGGTATATCAGCGTCTCATAGCTGTGTTCACTGAGATACAATGTGTGGCAGTGTCTTGCTGAGTGGCATTCATTATTTTTGTTTCATGTTTTGTGCTGTTATAAGAATGTCAGAGCTTCAATTAGAGCTACAAAAAATATTAAAGTCTTTCCTTCTTCTTCTTTTTTTTTTCTGAGACAGAATCTCACTCTGTTGCCCTGGGTACAGTGCCATGGCATTGTCATTGCTCATAGCAACCTTAAACTCTTGGGTTCAAGGGATTCTCTGGCCTCATCCTCCCAAGTACCTGGGATTACGAGTGCCCACCATGATGCCTGGCTATTTGGGTTTTTTGTTTGTGTGTTTGTTTATTTGTTTTCTATTTTTAGTAAAGATGAGGTCTCACTCTTGCTCAGGCTGGTCTTAAACTCCTGAGCTCAAATGGTCCATTTGCCTCAGCCTCCCATAGTGCTAGGATTAATGGTGTAGCCACTGCACATGACCCAAACATTAAATTTCTTGTTAAACTTGGGGAGAGTGGAAGTGAAATCAAGAACATGTTAAAACTTGGCAAGAGTGAAAATGAAATCGGAGACATGTTAGTCTAAGTTTATGGGGATAATGCCACGAAGAAAATGGCAGTGTACAAATAGACTGAACATATTCCTGAGGAGAGAGAAAATGTCACTAATGAAGACAGGTCAGGGTGGTTAGTAATGAGCAGAACTGACAAAAACATTGCAAGAATTCATTGAATTGTGCATCAGAATCATTGGCTGACTGTGAGAAACATAGCAGACCAAGTAAATATTGACAGAAACAGGAAAAATCTCAACTGAAAATCTTGGCCAATAACTCATGGCTCTTGCATCATGATAATGCACCAGCTCACGTGGCACTGTCTGTGAGGGAGTTTTAGCCAGTAAACTATATTGGAACACTTTCCCTACTCACCTGATACAGGCTCCAGTGACTTTTTTCTTTACCTAAAGATAAAAGAAATATTGAAAGGAAGACATTTTGATGACATGCAGGACATCAAGGGTAGTACGATGACAGCTCTGATGGCCGTTTTAAAAAAAGAGTTCCAAAATTGCTTTGAAGGGTGGACATGGCATTGGAATTGGTGAAGAGCTTGTACTCCAAGGGGAGTACTTTGAAGGCGACCATAGTGATGTCCATCAGTGAGGCATGTAGCACTTTTTCTAGGATGAGTTGGTGAATTTGATTGTCAGACCTCCTAAAGAAGCATGTATTCAGGAGGTAGGACAGAACTTCCTAAGTAAGACAGGAGACCCAGAAACCAGAAAGAAATGATTGACAGATATGACTTACAAATTTATATATTTATTTATTTTGAGACAGAGTCTCCCTTTGTCACCCCTGGTAGAGTGCTGTGGTATATAGTTCACAGCAACCTCAGACTCTGGGGTTGAAGCAATTCTCTTGCTAGGATTACAGGCATGAGCTGTCGCACCTGGCCCTGACTTACAAGTTTAAACCTTTTTTTCCACCAAAACAAAAATATAATACACACACACACACACACATATATATATATATATAATTTTTTTTGGGGGGGGAGACAGATTTTCATTCTGTTGCCCCAGGCTAGAATGCCATGGCATCAGCTTAGCTCACAGCAACCTCAAACTTTTGGGTTCAAATGATCCTTCTGTCTCAGCTTCCCAAGTAGCTGTGACTACAAGCACCTGCAACAACGCCTGGCTAACTTTTCTATATTTAGTAGAGACAGGGTCTCACTTTTGCTGAGGCTGGTATCAAATGCATGAGCTCAAGAGATCCTCCCACCTAGGCCTCCCAAAGTGCTAGGATTACAGGTGTGAGCCACCTATTTTGAGACAGAGCCTCAAACTGTCACCCTGGGTAGAGTGCTGTGGCATTGCAGCTCACAGAAACCTCCAACTCCTGGGCTCAAGCAATTCTTCTGCCTTCACCTCCCAAGTAGCTAGGACTATAGGCACTCAGTGTATGTGGCTGGTGCCTTAGCCACTTGAGCCACAAGCGCTGAGCCATATACTTTGTTTTTTATAAAAAATATTTTCTGGGCTTGGCACCTATGGCTCAAGTGGCTAAGGC